>NW_006408968.1:259321-302443 GCF_000296735.1 Chrysochloris asiatica
TGTGCTGCCTCACTTTCCTGAAAGATTTCAATTTTTATTCCATCAATTCCTGGTGCCTTGTTCTTTGCCACTTATTTCAATGCACTTTGGACTTCCTCTCTGAGTATCATTAGCTCTTGTTCATATGGTATCTCTTGAAATGGTTGAACATTAACCATTTCCTTTTGGTACAATGACTCTGTGTATCCCTTCCATCTTTTCTTGATGCAGTCTGCATCATTCAATAATTTGCCAGTGAATTGTCCTCCTATTTTCTTTGTTGAGGTACTTGGTCTATCATCTTAAATCAGCAGTTCCAATTCATCCACTTTCGAGATAAAATGATTAAAGTCCAGAAAGACACAATGACTTTCCAAGGTCACAAAAAACCACTGCTATGAGGGTCATGGTTACAAATCGGGCTGTGAACCACAAGGTCAGCAGTTTGAAACTACCAGCTGTTCCATGGGAGAAAGATGAGGCTATCTGCTCCTGTAAATATTTACAGCCTCGGAAACCCTGTACAAGGTTGCTATGAGTCGGAACCGACTCCATGGCACATAACCATCATGACCACCATGAGGATCAAAGATGAACCTAGAACTCTATGCCTTAGACCATGTATCTCTTTTATCACAAACATTTTGTTGTGAATACTGTTATGATTTATTTATATCCACAAAGAAAGAATAAGACAGTATTAGAGCAGGCCAACTTTCATGCTTGGAAGGAAGCAAGAAGGAACAGGAGCTATATTAATCATTTCACACTAAAACTGCAATAGTCTAAGTATTGCCAAATCTATTATTAAACACATTTATTAAAAAGTTCAACATTTCATAGAACTGTTTCATAAACAAAAAGTCATTACTATTTTGGTTGAACTTGAGATTTTAAATAGAAAGAAAAACAGAATGTACATATGAAAGAAATGTGTCCATATGTTCCCCATGATAGATATAAAATCTTGCAATGCCTTAATAATTGTACTATACTAAGTGGTGTCAAAAAGTGTTTGAAAAAAAATTCCATTATCTTTTAATTCCATTTTCCCATGAATTTTTTTGAAGTCCTCTCGTTTAATTTTGTTGGTTCTTACAAATAGCTTAATTTAGTTGGTTCTTACGAATAGTTGAAAATTATAAACATTTAAAAACTATTTTCTTAACAAATTTTGTTAATTTTTTTTTAATGAACAACAAAAACAGAAAAACAAGCAAGCCAAAGAAACCTGTAAAAATAACTCAAAATTAAAGTCAGAAGATTTGATCTTGGTCTCAGTTCTTCCATTTAATCCTGTACAAGTCACTAGCCCTATCTAGATTATGGCTTACAAAACTGTCTCTATTTTTGTTATGGTTAAGTGCCGTTGAGTCATTTCTGACCCATAGAGACCCTGTAAAGGGTTTCCGAGGAACAGCTGGTGAGCTTGAACCACCAACCTTGCAGTTCAAACCAGCTTTGCAGTCAGCTGCATTAACTCACAGTGCCACACAAAGCTCTAATTAAAACGAATTACTGATGAGCTCTGAAAACCATGCTGTTTGTTGATAAGTGGCATCAAGTCAGTTCTTACTCATTGCAATCCTGCATAGGGTTTCCAAGAGCAGCTGGTGGGTTTGTACCACCAATATTCCATTTAAATAGTGTAGTGCTGTTAAGCAGTCCAGTGCTTATCCTATAGCACCACAACAGGATGCCCTGTAAACCATACACTGTTGCTATTATGGTATTGTATTTCTCAAAAATGTAAAACCACACATGCTCCCTATAACAGTTTTCTATTGCTGCTGTAACAAACTTTATGGCTTAAAATAGCATACACTGTTCAGGAAATCAGAAGTCCAAATTGGGTCTTATGGGGCTGAAATAAAGGTGTTAGCATAACTGTGTTCCCTCTGAAGGCTCTTTGGGGGAAATCCATTCCCCTGCATTTACCAGCTCTGACAGACAGGTTGCCAACATTCCTTGGCTAGTGGCCCTGCATCATTCTAACCTCTAAACTGAACCAAATATTTAACTTTTTTAAGGATCCTCATGATTACATTCGGTCCCCCGGATAATCCAATATAAATTCCTCATCTCAAAAAGTTCAATTTTAATTAAATCTGCACATTTCCCTTTTCAATGTATGGTAACATTCACAGGTTCCAGAAACTAAGGCATAGACATGGACATCTCTGGAGGAAGAACATTATTTAACCAACTGAACTCCGAAATGGTCATTGATTTATAATTTTAGGATCATACCTACAAAACAAACCTTCAGATTATAAAATCAATTAACTGTTTAAGGTTAATATCGTTTATCAGGATTACAAAAGAAAATCCAATTTCTGTTGCCAAAACAGTAGCTTACCTATTGAGTTTATTTTAGGAAATATATATATATATATATATATATATATATATATATATATATATTTTTAAGAAACAGGAATGTGACACTGCCATTTTATCCACCTCCCCCCTCCACTTTGTACCTCATAGCTTATTGAAGAATGGACAAAAAAGAAAAAAGGGGAGAAAGGAAGTTAAAATCACTTATAAAGTATTCATTTGCTTTCCCAAATTGAAGATACAATAAAACTGAATATTAACACTTTAAAAATTAACTGTTCCTGAACATTAACATCCATCTTACAGAAGACTTTCAGACAGCTATTTAATGAATATTTTATTCACTGTTACTAAGATTCCAAACAGAGATCAGGTCAGAGTTCTGGTCACACCAAAGTTCAAAGTCATCAATAAGGCCCAAACAACAGTATAAGCAACAAGGCCCCAAAATGTCAACAAGTGGGTTTTGGTCCAAGACCTGCCACTAACACCCTGTGAGACAAGGGAAGGCAATGAGCTTTCCGTATCTTTAGTGGCACCATTTATAAAGTAAAGGTTATGACACAGTTCATAAGGATTAGATAACATACTCTATTAACATCAGTATATACCTTCAAAAATAAGTGAACAACAAGCCGGTAAGAGTAAATGAAGTCATACTTAAATGGCTGCTTCTCTATAGCCATGAACAACTTCCCTAACACCTCTAATCTCTCCCTCCTCCTCTCTTTCTTGTGTGTATATATCAATTAAGCACTTGATTCAGTCTACTCAAGCATGAATTGAGATTATCTGGAAGGTTTCAAAGATAAGAGAAGGCTTGAAAGACCAAGGATAGTGTCTGGACAAATCAGAAATTTTAGAACACAACCAGGAGTGCACAGTACAAAAATGATGTAAGTGGGAATGAACCTGGCATATTTGTAGGGAAGAAACCAATGGAAAGACAGGTTACCTAGAAATCAGGGCTTGATGGGGGAGATCTTCAGGTCCTTCTACCACTGAGGAACAGGAGCAGGGGGTCAACTTGCATGATTAATGGCTTCTTACTCTATACAGACAGCAGGACAAATGAAAAGACCCTCTCCTTGTACAAGTATCCAACACTTTTCTTTCTGAGTTTTAAGTATAATGCCAATATCACAGGTACTGTGAAAGCAAAACAGAGGCATGAGAAATCCTCAGACAACATGTAAGCAAATGTCCTTCCTGTCAGTTTGAGGACTGCCACTCCCAGCCGACCACCACTGCAGTTCTATGGGCATAAGAAGCCTCAAGCACAGAAGGAACATATACTATGTTGACCACTTGGACCATTTGGAAACAGTAGTTATAATAGTAGTTAAGAGGAGGTCATACTGGATTGTTGTTGTTAAGTGCCGTCGAGTTGATTCCAACCCATAGCCATCCTGTATAGGGTTTCCAAGGAGCAGCTGGTGAGCTTGAACCACAGACCTTGCAGTTCAAATGACTTTGCAGTCTGATGCATTAGCCAACAGCACCACACCAGGACTCCAAACTGGATTAGGATGGGTAATAAATTCAGTATGACTGGTATCCTTATTTTAAAAAAAAAGAGTGACACAAGACAGAAAACTAGCAGGAAAGAAGGTCTTGTGGCAAAAGATGCAGAGATTGAAGTTATGATGCTACAAATCAAGGAATGTTGGAAACTACCAGAAATGCAAAGATTTTCAGCCAAACAACAGACAGCCTATAAGAGGAATAACTCTAGTGAGGTAGATACTCCTCAGCATCACCAACCACTTAAGATTTAAAGGGCAGTATTTACTCAAGGACAAAGTTCTGAAGGGTTAGAAAAGGAGGAGGAAAGAAACAGGAAGTAAAAGGAGGAAGTGGGATAAGTGATATTACATAGTAGGGACTACAGACAATGAGATGAAACAATGTGTATGAAAACTTAATGTTCTGAAACAACATTAAGTCTGTGGCATTTGTTTGAGCAGCCCCAGGAAACTGATTCAAAAGATAAAGAGCCGTCATGGCCACCTCAATAAAACCAGCATAAGGCTTCAAGAGAAAACAATAAAGCAGTAATGAAAACACATGCCTTCCAATTATCTAGGCCCAGGTCTGTTAGTTAGTGATACTGTGGTGGCTTGTAAGTTGCTGTGATTCTGGAAGCTATGCCACAGGTATTTTAAATATTGGCAGGGTCAACCATGGTGGTCAGGTTTCTGATGAGCTTCCAAACTAACACAGACAAGGAAAGAAAGACAAGGAAGGAGAGATGGACTACTTCCGAATATTTAGTCACTGAAAATCATATGACTAGCAGTGGAACACTGTCAGATAACACCACAAAACTGAATATTGAAACATGATGAAGAGCACAAGAATACTGTCAGACATAGTGGTGGAAGATGAGTGCCTCAGACTGGAAATCATTCAAAATGTGACGGGGGAAGAGCTGTCTCCTCAAAGCAGAGGTGATCACGATTATATGAATCGAGTAATATTTTCAACACTTTCATTTGCTGATGGGCACAACTAAAAATGGGGAGAAACAGCTGTAAACATCCATTAATAATCAGATCATGGACTGTACAAAGTATGAATTTAGGACATTTGTAAGTTGTCAAAAATGAAATGGAATGTACAAACATTGATACCCTAGGCATTAGTGAGCTGAAATGGACTGTTATTGGCTATTTTGAATCTGAAAATCACCTGGTGTACTAGGCAGGAAGTGACAAATTGCAGAGGAATGGAATCACATTCAGCATCACAAAGAATATTTAGAAATATATATTGAAGTATAATGCTGCCTGTGACAGGATAATACCCATACACCTGTAAGGAAGACCAGTTAATACCACTATTATTCAAATATATGCACCAACCATTAAAGTCAGTGGTGATGAAACTGAAGAATTCTACCAACTTCTTCAGTCTGAAATTGGTCAAACATGCAATCAAGATGTATTGAAAATTAATGGCGATTGGAATGCAAAGGTTGGAAACAAAGAGGAAGGATCAGTCAATGAAAAATATGGCCATGGTGGCTGAAATGATGCTGGAGATTGCACAATAAAATTTTGTAAGACCAATGACTTCATTGAAAATAACTTTTTTAAACTACGAAAAAGATGACTATGCTCATGGACCTCAGCAAATGGAATACACAAAAATTAAACTTACTACTTCTGTGGAAACAGATGGTGGAAAAGCTCCATATCATCAGCCAAAACAAGGCCAGAGGCAGACTGTTGAACAGATTATCAATTGCTGATATGCAATTTCAGGCTAAAGCTGAAGAAAATTACAACAAGTTCGTGAAAGATAAACTATGACCATGAACATACGCCATCTGAATTTAGAGATCATCTCAAGAACAGATTTGATGCATTAGACACTAATGATCAAAGACCAGACAGAAGAGGTATAGAATGACATTAAGAACATCGTACAGGAAGAAAGCAAAAGGTCATTAAGAAGAAATAAGGAAAAGTACAAAACAGATGTCAGAGATACTGTGAACCTTGTCCTGTAGCATACAAATGCTAAAGCAAACAGAAGAAATGAGGACATAAAAGAGCTAATTAGAAAATTTTGAGAAGACAAAGTCAAATATTACAGTAAAATGTGTACAGACCTAGAGTTACAAAACCAAAAAGGTAAAACAAGCTCAGCATTTCTCAAGCTGAGAGAACTGAAGAAACACTTCAAGCCTCGACTTATAATATTGAAACATTCTATGGGCAAAATAATAAATGATGTAGGAAGCATCAAAAGAAGATGAAAGAAATACACAGAGTTACTGTACCAAAAAGAAATGGTTGATGGTCAATCATTTAAAGCAGCAGCATATATCAAGAGCCCATAGTACTCTGCTGGAGGCAGGGCTAGATGGCAGATTGGTGAGAGGAGATATGCAGACCTCCAACAGTAATTACACAGAATACCAGATGAAGCAATTTCAGGGGACAGTCCTGGAATTCAGAACTACATATAAAAGAATATTTAGAAGGATCAAAGGCTTATTGCTAGTGGGATATGTAGCAGAAGTAAGAAAGGTAGTGTTTTCTGATCTGCAGTTGCCTGTGGGTGCCAGAACAGCCATCTTGAGCAGGATGGAGCAGGTAAAGGATCAAGGGAGTGCTCCCATTGCAGGGGTCTAGTCTATCCTCAGAAATAAAGGTGTGAACATTTTTTTCCCCTGGTCATTTGTCTCTATCTGTGCACATTCACTCTGTTAACTAGAGGGGGTGCCTGAGCAAGTGCTCCCCCCCCCCCCACTACCTCTGGAGAGTTCTACTACACACGTGCATGGATCTGCTCAGCAAAAACCACTGGGTGCAGAATCGAAGAGGGGGAGGAATAAACAGGAACAGCCTAAAACTGGAGAGTTTTCCAAAACAGCTCTGGCTAGTCCTGGGCTGTTTCTCACTAGGAGAAACACCTGAAGGGGTTTGAGGAGTGGCAAAGAGTAAAAAAGAGAAAAGTCAAAAATCAAATCTTGAGTTACGTCATAAGGAGCAAAGGTTGTTGTTGTTGTTGTTGTTAAGTGCCGTCGAGTCGGTTCCGACCCATAGCGACCCTGTACAGGGTTTCCGAGGGTGTAAATCTTTACGGGAGTAGAAAGCCTCATCTTTCTCCCGCGGAGCAGCTGGTAGTTTCGAACCGCTGACCTTAAGGTTCACAGCCCGATTCATCCTGAAATTTCTCAGGCAGCCTTGAAGGCCAGAAGCGAAAAAGGGGGTGTAAAAAGTCTTACTCATACTTTGCTACAGATTTTTGTTTCTGTGGCAATTGTAGACTTTAGTGTCCTGTTTTCCCATCTCCTGATCACACTTACCAGGAGGCAACCAGAAAGCTTAATAATATACCAACATACATTCATATAATTACTGAAAATGCCCAAAAAACAACAGAAGATCTCAGCTAACGGCCAGAAACAATACAGAGTAGCTTAAACAAATGAGCTGGAAGTAGACCTAGACTTCCCATTGGAAGAAGGGCAGGCTTTGGAACTGCCTGAGATGGAATTCAGGATAGTGATATTGAGCTGCATCCAAATGCTCTACAGAGGGGTTGAGAAAAATAAGGAAGAAGTCAGGAAAGTGCTACATGAACAATCAAATAAGATAGAAATAACACTGGAAGCAATTCAAAACCTGCCAAAATAGGTATAAGCAATTGATAATAAAATATTAGAAATGGACAATATACAGAAAGAACAAAGGACTAGAAATGAAGAGATGGAAGCCAGAACCAGAGAGCCTGAAGACAAATCTCTGAATACTGCTAAGAAAGAAGAGCAAGCAGAAAAAAGGATAAAAAAAATCTGAAGAAAGTCTAAGATGCATGTGGGACAACATGAAGAAGAATAACCTGAGGATTACTGAAATTCTGGAACAGCAAGGATCACACAGAGGACCACAGAGGAGCTTCTGGAAGAAAATTTCCCTAACAGTATTTTTCAATAGCCTCATGTGCATGGGAAAGTTGGACAGTGGATAAAGAAGACCACAGAAGAATTGATGCATTTGAGTTATTAAAGAATATTAAAAGTACCACGGACTACCAAAAGAACAAACCAATCTGTGTTTGGAAGAAGTATAGTCAAAATGCTCCTTAGAAGCCAGGATGGTCAGACTTCATCTCTCATAATTCAGGGAATAGTCCCTGGAGAAGGACATCATGTTTGGTTAAGTGGCAGTTCAGTGAAAACAAGGAAGCACCCCCCCCCCGCCCCCCAAATGAGATGGACTGGCAGAGTGACATCAGGATTGTGTTCAAGTGTAGCAATGATTGTGAGATTCGCACAGGACTCAGCAGTGTTTCGTTATGTTGTGTGTAAGGTCACTATGAGTCAGTACAGACTGAACAGTATCTAACACCAACATCAATAAAAGGCCTAGGCCCAGCTCCTATGACAATACATTGCCTAAAGACTTGAAGATTAAATACCCTAGAAGTCTAAGAAGAATTTTCATAATTGTATTTTTAAAAAAATAAAACACCAGTGATCTGAATCAAATTAATTAGCCTTTTTTATCCAACGAGTAAAGTCAACCCAACAAACAATTTTTATTTGTATGATGGGGATAGGGTGGGGTGAGATAAGAGAGCTGGACTTGACTTTTTATATTTATTTATTAGGGTTACAAAGTTGAAATAATTAATGACTTCAAAGGTACAAAAATCGACTGTCAGTTGCCAGTGGGCTCATTAAGAGTTTTTGTCTACAGTGACTATTTCTCTATTGGTTCAAAGTAACTTCTTTCTTGAGCAGAAAACACCAAAACCCAGTTTTTGTTATCTTTTCTTAGAATAAAATATCAAGCTATGAATATTGGGATTTGTAGGAAAATACAAAGGATTTTGTTACAATTTTACCCTCAACATACTTGCTCCTTTCTACCTTCCATATGTGAGATGAAAGCTATACCTATAAATATTAATTAAAACTGTCACTAATTCATTTGAACGTTGGAAGCATTCAGAGTTACATGAAACTACTGATAAAATTCTGTCAAGTATAACTTAAGCTACTATAAGAAAATCGCAACATATTTTACATGTAAGATAATGTAGAAAGAGAAATAAAGATCACATTTATAAAGATAAAAGAAATAGTTAACATGGAAACATCATTAAATATAAATCTTTCGTATCAAGTCACAACGTAACAAGAAATGCTAAGCATTTTTCATTTAAGGCATTTTCTAGTTTTTCAAAAAATAAATTTTAAAGTTTACAGATTTTTTTTTTTTAATTCAGAAATTTCTATTCTATATTTTTTACTATTACCTGAGGAGGTTTGGTGTATGAACCCACCTAACACTGCCAAGTCAATTAGGAGAAATCCCATAGGGTTTCCAAGGCTGTAAATCTTTATGGAAGCAGACTGCCACATTCTCTCTCGCAGAGCAGCTGATGGGTTTGAACCACTGCCCTTTCAGTCTGTGGCTAAGTGTTTAACCACAGTGTCCACCAGGGATCATTCTGGCACGTAGTGACATATTAGAATTTTTTATTTTTGTTGTTGTGAAGTGCTGTTGAGTCAGTTCTGACCCATATCGACCCTGTCTAGGGTTTCTGAGGAGCAGCTGGTTAGCTTGAACTGCTGACATTGTGGTTCAAATGAGTTTGCAGTCCAGCACATCAACCCATAGCACCACACAGTAGAAATTTCAAATGAAAAATATATACCCATAATGAATCGCTTCATTAATAAACATTGTCGTTGTTGTTGTTAAGTGCCGACCCATAGCGACCCTGTACAGGGTTTCCGAGGGTGTAAATCTTTACGGGAGTAGAAAGCCTCATCTTTCTCCTGTGGAGCAGCTGGTAGTTTCGAACCACTGACCTTAAGGTTCGCAGCCCAATTCGTAACCACTACACTACCAGAGCTCCTAGTAAACATTACTCTTTAAAAAATAAAGATGAAAAGTAACATGCAAATTGGAAATCAAATAAAGCAGCTTGTGATTTCACTGTTATTTACTATGGTCTAAGGAAGTCATTCAAGGAGCTCTGGTAGAGGAGTGGTTATAAATCAGGCTGCTAAGCTCAAGGTCAGCAGTTCGAAACTACCAGTTGTTCTGCAGGAGAAAGACGAGGCTTTCTGCTCCCATAAAGGTTTATAGCCTCAGAAACCCTGTACAGGGTCCTTATGAGTTGGAATCAATTGCATGACATACAACTACCACCACAACCACCAAGGGAGTCATTAATTTTATGCCCGCTCTTTACAAAGCTTTACAATTAAGTACTGGCTTTTCATCAACCTCTGAAGGAGCCATGGTAGCGAAGCTGGTTGCACGTTGGGCTGCTAATCTCAAGGTCAGCAATTTCAATCCACCAGTGGCTCCATGGTGACAGATGAGGTTTCCTGCTTCCATAAAGATTTACAGTCTCAGAAACCTTATACAGAATTGCTATGTGTCGGAACCAACTTGATGGCATGCAGCAGCAGCAGCAGAAGTCAACTCTTAAAGAGCCCTAGTGGTGCTGTGGACTACGCACTGGGCTTCTAACGGCAAGGTAGGAGGTTCAAACCCACCAGCCACTCCATGGGTGAAAGGTAAGGCTGTATGCTCCTGTAACGATTTAGTCTTATAAACCCTATATAGTACTGCTATGAATTGGAATCAATTTGATGGCCATGGGTTTGACTTTTGATTTAGTCAGCCTCTTAATGTGAATATTACATTATATGTCCTTGAATTCAGTCTTGCCAAATTACTTGTGTCACATTACCATCTAACCCACCAATTGCTATTGAGTTGACTTCAACTCACAGTGGTCCTATAGGGCAGGGTCCAACTGCCCCATAGGGTTTCCCAGACTGTAAATCTTTATGGGAGCAGACAGCCTCATCTTATCTCCCTCAGAGCCCTTGGTGGGTTTGAACAGCCAACCTTTTGGATAGCAGCCCAATGCTTAACACACTGCATCATTAGGACTCCTAGTTTCAAATAAAAGGTGGGACTATAAATCAAAAGAATGTTTTATTCTCTAGAACCTTTCATTAACGTCCAAGTTCCTAATTTTGAACCATCTACTGAAGTCTTGGTGTGGCACTGTGGATTAGTGCGCCAGACTGCAAGCCATTTGAACTGCAAGGTCGGCAGTTCAAGCTCACCAGCTGCTCCTTGGAAACACTATACACAGGGTTGCTATGGGTCAGAACCTACTCTACGGCACTTAACAACAACAACTGACTTTAAGATGCTTTTGAGTTATGGTGTTGGAGGAGAATATTGAAAGTGCCATGGGCTGACAAAAGAACCAAAAGATCTGTGTTGGAAGAAGTGCAGCCAGAGTGCTCCTTGGAGGTCATGATGGCCAAACTTTGTCTCTCATTTGTTGTTAAGTGCCATCGAGTCAGTTCTGACCCATAGTGACCCTGTACAGGGTTTCCAAGGAGCTGCTGGTGAGCTTGGACATATTGTCAGGAGGGACTAGTCGTTGGAGAAGGATATCATGTTTGGTAGGGTGGAGGGTCAGAGAAAAAGAGGAAGACCCTCAGCAAGATGGATTGGCAAAGTGGCAGCATCAATGGGCTCAAGCGTGGCAACAATAGTGAGGTTGGCCCAGGATCGGGCAGTGTTTTGTTCTGCTGTGTATAAGGTCGCTATGAGTTGGTACTGACTCAATGGCACCTAACAACAACTGACGTTAAAATTTCTCTTGGCACATTGGATTTCAGTATCCAGATAACATGATATCTATCATTTGGAAGTTAAGATCAATCACTATTTTAGACACATTTTTGAAGACCATTTCTTCCAGTCACTTTTCTTTCTAAACTTATTCTGGGAATCTCTAGACTACAATCTTCTCTAAGTTACCAAAGCTCCTAACCACCCAGGCCAAGAGAAAACAGCTGATTTTCTGGATCACAGTTATCTATAATGGAGGGTCAATTATAAACCACTGGTAAGGATTCTCAAAGCCCAACATTTCTACTGGAAAACATTAACTCCCCTGTCAGAACATACAAAACACTTCTCTTTTGTCTTGAATCCCTTCTGCCTGCTACTTGCAAACATTTTTAAATGAAGCAGGAGCTGCATCACAGTTTCTTTCAGATGCAAAGATAATCTTGTTTTCAATTGCCTTCCCAGTCCTCCCTCCAAAAGTGATGCTCAGAAAAATAAGGGATAAAAGTTTGGGAAGTGTTGATAACTGTAGTCTAAAAAACATTGAAAATTTTTACCTTTAGCTGGCCAGTGATGTTGCAGCAGCTGACTGTCTTACCATGCAAGATACTAAGTTCAGGGTCAGACTAACAACGATTCTGACGTCCTGGGCTGGACACATAGTTGAAGTGAGACACCAAGGAAGAGATGGCCAGCCCAACCCCTCACACAGCATCCCTTCCTGGTTAATCCATGGGGTGAGAATGAGACTGACTGGCCTCATCTTGCCAATGAATGGCAAAGCACTGCAAAGATGGCGCCTGGAAATGAATAGGAGTGATCGGGAATAAAAGGGAGAGGGGGAAAAGGTGGCCATGATGAAGAAATGAATAAAACTCCAAAGTTCTGTTACAACTCAATGTCATACCTAATACTCAGATATCATAATGACAAAAGGAACAGGAAAAAAAAAAAAAAATAGAAACAACGAAAGAAAAAGAAAAATCGCTACCTATTTAAATTTTTGCAGTATTCTAAGAATTTGGGTTTGTAGCCTACAATCTGACTACATATAACTAGAGGAAGAGGTTGATTCAATTTCGCTCATAAACTTATAACAAAGAAAGGAGTACTTTTATCATCAGTGTTTTTTTAAATTCTGATGGTTTGGTCTTACTTTTTATTGCAGCAAAAACTCAATCCACACTATTTTAACAGGCCATACTTACCAAACAATTCCTTGAGCTCCAGAGCCGATTGGTTTCAACTGTTGGTAGCGTTTTAGGACAGTGAACGTTGAGTCTGCCACTTGCACACTGTAAAACTGACTATCACATTTACTGTCACTCATGATGTAGCGTCATACAGTATTCCAAAGAGCTGGTACAGTTGGCAGATTCCTTAAGAGAAAAACAGAATGAACATGCATTCTCACTGAAATTGTTTACATAGTTCATCTAATAACCCACTGCTGTCAATTCTGGCTCATAGCAACCCTTCAGGACAGAGTCGATCTGCTCCATAGGGAACAGCTGTAAATCCTTATGGAAACAGACTATCTCATCTTTCTCCCACAAAGTGACTGGTGGGTTTGAACTGCTGACCTGTAGCAAGCAGCCTGACATGTCTAGAGGAAAATACTAACTCCCCCACCAGAATATCCAAAACACTTCTCTTTTTTCTTGAATCCCTCTTGTCTGCTCCTTGTAAACATCAGAGGGAGCAGGAGTGTCATCACAGCTTCTTTCAGATGCGAAGATTATCTGTGCCACCAAGTCTCTTTCATTCACATCTGAAAAGTGTTTCAAATTTATTGGTATGTGTGGCGCTGTGGGTTAATGTGCCAGACTGCAACCAGACTGCAAAGCTGTTTGAACTGCAAGGTCAGTGGCTCAGGCTCACCAGCTGCTCCTCGAAAACCCTACACAGGGTCGCTATTGGTAGAACTGACTTGATGGCACTTAACAACAACAAGGGAATACAAACTCAGTCTGACCAAATTCTGAAGAAACGCACAAAAAATGTGAAGACATCTTGATGGTACAAGACCTTTAAGACAGGAAGGAATTTTGAGGTCTTGTGTGATCATATTTTAAAAGACTAGATTAAAAAAATAATAACTTTTGGGGGAAAGAATTTGTACATTATTACCAGCCATCACAAAACGACATCACTACATGCTTTTCATTAGCTTGCTTCCTTGTGGGAACAGTTGATGCCTAGTTGTTTCAATTGGAGATGGAGGCATTGTTTCAAAATTATCACTTCTAGAATTGTGCAGAAAAACAAATGAACTAGTCTTCTGGTAAGTTTGCTGTTCTGTTCAAAAATTCCGGTTAAAGAGATGAATCAGAAACCAGGATTCATATGTTAAAATGACTACAAAAAAGGGACTTGTGGCTAGAATAATAAAGAACTCTTACAATGAATAATAAAAAGACAATTAACATGTTGGAATAACTGGATTTCCACATGCAGAAGAATAAAGTAGGACCTCTAGCTCACACCATATATGATAATTACATCAAAATGGTCCAAGAGCTGACATATGAGCCCAAACCACAAAACTCTAGGAGGAAACTAAGGGTAAATCTTTAGAACCTTGCATTTGGCAATAGGTTTTTAAAAACAATACCAAAATATGAGCAACAAAATAGATAAAACTGGATTTTATCAAAATAAAAAAACTTTCACACACCAAAAGACATTATCAAGAAAGTGAAAAGATAACCTATAGAATAAGAGAAAATATTTGGAAATCATCTATCTGGTAAGAGTTTAATACCCAGAATATAGAAATAACTCTTCAACTCAACAAAAACAATCCGATAAAACAATGGCAAAGGACTTGAACAGAAATTTCTCCAAAGAAGATATACAAACGACTAATAATCACATAAGAGATGCTTAGCATCATAAGACATTAAAACAAAAAAACCATAGCTGTAGAGTCTATTCTGATTCACAATGATGTAAGATAATAGCACTGCCTCCATAGGGTTTCCAAGGATGTCTTGGAAGTACAGTCAGAATGCTTCTTAGAAGTGAGGATGACAGAGACTTTGTCTCATGTACTTTTGACATGTTATTAGGAGGGACCAGTCCCTGGAAAGGGACATCATGCTTAGTAAAGTAAAGGGTAAGAGATAAGTAGGAAGACCCTCAACAAGATTAACTGACACAACAGCTGTAACAATAAACTCAAACATAGCAACAACTGTGTGGATGGTACAGAACTGGGTAGTGTTGTGTTATTGTACATAGACAGGGTCACTATGATGGCACCTAATAAACAATAATTCGCCAAAGCAGATTGTTACATATTTCTCTCCTGCAGTAGCTGGTGGGTTCAAATCACTGATTTTTTGTTAGACGGTAGACGCTTAACCATTGAGCCACCAGGGTGATCCAATAAAAACCAAATCTACTGCTGTCAAGTTGATTGTGGCTAACAATGCACACACAGAACAAAGTAGAACCACTCCATAGGGTTTCCTGAGATGGTAAACCTTACAGGAGCAGACAGCCTCCTCTTTATCTGAGGGTGGCTCGTAGATTCAAACCACTGATCTTTCAGTAACAGCCATCATTTAACCCACCAGAGCCCCTTTCATTAGACACTACTGTTAAGTGCCATTGAGTTTGTTCTGACTTATAGTGACCCTGTACAGTTTCCAAGGAGTTGGTGGGTTTGAACCACCAACCTTTCGGTTAGCAGTCCAGTACTCATCCTACAGCACTACACCGGGTCTCCATTGTTGTTGTAATTGTTAAGTATCATTAAGTCAATTCTGACTCATAACAACTCTGTGGTGATGTAAATCAAAGTCACAATGAAATACCACTTCAAGTCAACTAGGATTTTGTTGTTGTTGTTATGTGCCGTGGAGTCGGTTCCAACTCATAGCAACCCTACACAGGGTTTCTGAGGCTGTAATTCTTTACGGGAGCAGACTGCCTCATCTTTCTCCCACAGAACCACTGGTAGTTTCGAACTGCTGACCTTGTGGCTCGCAGCCCGATTCGTAACAACTACGCTACCAGAGCTCCTTAACTAGGATGGCTATTATTAAAAAAAAAAAAAAGAATACCCAAATAGGAAATAACAAGTATTGGTGAGGATGTGGAGAAATTGGAAGCTCTGTCCCTCACTGATAGAAATGTAAAATAATACATACACTGCGGAAAATAGTTTGGCAGGTCTTCAAAAATTAAAAACATAAAACTGCCATTGTTGAGTGCTGTTGAATCAGTTCCAATTCATAGTGAGGAGTGGCTGGTGGGTTTGAACTGCTGAACTTATGGTTATCCTACAGCATAGGACTCCATATGACCCAGCAATTTCACTCCTAGGTATTTAGCCAAAGACTTGAAAGCAAGTATTCAAACTGACACTTGTACATCAATGGCAGCATCATTCACAATAGACAGCAAGAGTCTATCAACAGATGAATAGATAAACAAAATATGGTATATATATGTACATATAATGGACTATTATTTCATAATAAGGAATAATTCTAATATATGCTAAAACATGGATGAACCTTGAAAACAGTATGATACATTAAGAAAACCAGCCACAAAAGACCACATTTACAAGATCCCACTCATATGAAAGTCTACAATAAGAAAATCTATAGGACTGAAAAGAGAATAGTGGGGGTATCAAAAAGTGAGAGCTGATACAGCTAAAGGGCACAGGGCTCCTTTCTAAGGTAATGAAGATGTTCTAAAACTAACTGTGGTGGTGGCTGCACACATGTGCACATAAACTAAAAATTACTAAATCGTACACTTTAAATGGGTGAATTGTACAACATGTGAACTATATTTCAATAAAGCTGTTAGAAAGAAAGAAAAAGCAGGTTGCCAATGGGCTGTCATTACACTGCACATTCTGTGGTGGTCTATGCTCCTGCCTCCAAGAGCAATCAAGGAGCTGGCTCTCAACTCCCCAAACCTGCATCAGCAAGAGATCTCTGGATGCGGAAAACACTGTTAAATTAAACAATTAATATTAATATAATAAGTTAATTAATATATTAACAAGCAATATAATAAATAAATTAAACAATTAATACTGACACTACAAAGTATATTAACCTATGTGTGTGTGTGTGTGTGTGTGTGTGTGTAAATTGGCAGCATTGGAAAGCAGCCCTTCTGCAGATTCCCGTTTTGTAGGAATTTGACTGGTTTTATCCAGAAAACAAACAGAAATCAACAGACAGCTTACATCCCATCCACTTGGTTTCCTGGTTTGTTTATTTTGACAAATAAAAAGCTGTTTATTTAGGTTTTAAAAAATTTGTTTAATTTAAAATCCAAGAGTAAATTCATATAGGTACATATTCTGTACTACTTAAAAACAGAATTTAAACCTTATTCTACAGCTCTACCTTTTGTTTTACCACCTAGTATTTACTGTCCGCCACTGAAGTGCTCTGTAGTGATGACTTATGTATCAACACAATGATATCTAGGATTACCATTAAACAAGGAAATAAATCAGCTAGCAGCAAATCCAAACAACAAACTTTAAAAGCTTCAATACAAAGCTTCTCCAACGGATCATTACTTCACTGTTTTCTAGCTATCCTCAGGACAGTTATATTACCAATCATCCCTACACTAAGTGCCACTGGCCCCAGCCCTGTGGAGCCCCTCTGGATACTGTAAACAATTACCATAGGATGCACACAATGGATTATCAGTCTTGTTTTAATCTTGAGCAGGAGCCCTGGTAGCACTACAGGATAAGTACTGGTCTGTTAACTGTAAGGTCACTGGTTGAAACTGACCAGCCACTTTGCAGAAGAAAGATAAGGCTGTCAACACCCATAAATATTCAGTTTTGAAAACCCCGGAATTGACTCAATGGCTATGGGATTTTGTTGTTGTTTTTTTCCCCCCCAGCACAGGCTGAATGCAGTTACATAGCCTGTTCATACCATATTACTCATAAGAGGAGAAATCAGGGTCTGGCATAGGCTTTTAGGTCTGTCCTCTAAATTTCCAGGCCTGTCTTGTTCTTGGAGACATCCCATAATCCTAGGCCCCGAAGGAGGGCCTGGCCGCTGGAACAGCAGAAGCACTCAGTAAACCTTTGCTGGTCTCACCCACAATGCAGTATTTAATGACAGCCTAACTATGATACTCCATTGTTCTGACAGCTATCAGAGTACTACTTTCTATTGATTTATTCATAGTTTTTAAGTCTAAGAAAATTTACCTTGACATCTATGGTACTATTTTGTATAAGAAAGTACTAAGTATTATAGGAGATATAGCAAGATCAGCCAGGAAATAGTTTTGAAATAGCATATAATTCACTATTTGGGAAGAGAAATTTGAGGAATAAATCCACTACCTAGATTATAATACAAGGTATAATAAAAATAAAGATGAGTGATAAGCAAAATGTAAACAAAATACTTGAAGGAAAAAGGCCAAAGAAATCTTGTCCACTGGCAGACTGAAGACTTCCAGACAAGCTTCACAGGGACCACAGTGGCATCTTCTTTCTTTGTCAGAGATATACAGTAGGGCCACAGAGTTTTGACTAATTATGTACAGACATGGGGGTTCACATAGAAGGAACACAGAGCTCAGACTTGTGTACAGACACAGACAACCACTCACTAGGGGTTGTTGTTTTAGTTAGGTGCCATTGAGTCGGAACCGACTCATAGTGACCCTATGCACAGCAGACCGAACACCGCCCGATCCTGGGCAACCTCACTACTGTTGCCACGCTTGAGTCCATCGATGCTGCCACCTGGCCAATCCATCTCATTGGGGGTCTTCATCTTTTTCTCTGACCCACCACCTTATCAAACATGATATCCTTCTCCAGTGACTGGTCCCTCCTGACAATATGTCAGAAGTATGAGAGACAAAGTTTGGCCATCCTGGCCTCCAAGGAGCACTCTGGCTGCACTTCTTCCAAAATGGATCTATTGGTTCTTTTGGCAGCCTATGGCACTTTCAATATTCTCCTCCAACCCCATAACTCAAAAGCATCATTGTTCTACAGTCTTCCTTATTCATTGTCCAGCTTTCGCATGCATATGAGGTTACTGAAAATACCATGGCTTGGGTCAGGCGCAACTTAGTCCTCAAGCTGACATCTTTGCTCTTTAACACTTTAAAAAGGTTCTGTGCAGATTTGCCTAATGCAATGCGTTGTTTGATTTCTTGACTGCTGCTTCAGTGTTGATAGTTGATCCAAGAAGAATGAAGTCACTGACAACTTCAATCTTTTCTCCATTGATAAGAATGTTGTTTATTGGTTCAGTGGTGAGGATTTTTGTTTCTTTACATTGAGATGTAATCCATACCAAAGGCTGTGCTCTTTGATCTTCATCAGTAAATATTTTAAGTCCTCTTCACTTTCAGCCAGCAAGGTTGTATCATCAGCATATCGCAGGTTATTAATGAGTCTTCCTTCAATCCTGATGCCACGTTTTTCTTCATATAACCCAGCTTCTCAGATTATTTTCTCAGCATACAGGTAGAATAAGTATGGTGAAAGAATACAATCCTGTCGCACACCTTTCTCAATTTTAAACCATTCAGTGGATGGAGAGCCCCAAATGACTGTATACAGATACAGAGAATCACACAGTAGGGACACAGAGCTCAGACTACGTGCAGAGACGGTGGACAACACAGTTCTGCCAGTAGGGCACCCAAAAGTTAGAGACAAGACTTGGTGAAAGGTAGGCAGGTAGCCACTATGTCCCACACTATCAGGAGCAGCAGAGGCTTTGCACCAAGATCTCTGGTGACTGATACAACATGTACTGAGAACTCTCTGCTGACCAGGCCTATGCTAGAACAAAGTGTCTATCCTCAGGGAGCTTACATCCGGACACATCAGAAGGGGAGTCCAGAGGATACAAGGAAGAGAACAGCACGTATAGTGGCAGAGGGGCATTCTGAGCATGACAAGTCATTTGAGATTCAGTTTTGCTGGGTAGTAGGATCGCTATGAATCAGAACTGACTATAAGGCAATGGGGGGTTTTGGTGTGTTTTGTTGTTTGGCTGAGGTGGAGGAGTGTAAAGCTGAAGACAGAAAATGAGGCTAGATCACCACAGGCCCTGTAAGTCACTCAAAGGCATCTGGGCTTGGACCTGAGGGCTGTGGAGCCACCAGAACAGGAGAGGCACATGATCAGATTTGATGTGCAGAGAGATTATTCAGGAAATCAAAACAAGAAGAAAGAGAGATCACGCAAAAAATGACAGTGTCTGCACAGAGGTAGCAGCAGCTGGTGAAGAGAAGGAAATGCATGGCTTGGAGGAACATATGGGACTTGCTGACTTGGTGGAGACAGGGAGGGATAAGGGTGAAGCAGATGGAAGCAAGCAGGAGATATCTACAGAGAGCTCATGAATTCAACTTTGGTCAGGTGAAGGCTGCAATGCCTAAGGGACAAGCAATATGAGTGTGGCATAGGCTGCTCAGACTCCAGGATTCATTTCCCCTTCTTCTTTTAGTACAAAGGGCCTTCAAAAACTTTGTGAAAATTACATTATCTTTCAATTCCATTTTTTCCACAAACTTTTTAAAGCCCTCTCATAACAGAAGCTTCCTCAATTTAGTTGGACAAATAACTCTCCAACTAGAGTCTGCAGCTGGCAGCCAGGTGTGGGCAAAGAGATATAAGCAGAAGTGAGGCATGCTACCTCTAGATCACTTGTTCACAGAAAGTTGTTTGCCTCCCAACCTATCTTTCTCCTTCGCTTCTGAGTGGGGGAATCAGCTTAGACCCCGAAACAAAAGCTACAGAGCTGCCTACTGGCTGAATTCGGAATGATCCTGTGTCATAGAAGCTCCTGCCCTTCAAAACCTACCCCCACTGGGATTGACACAGACAAATAAATCTCAACCTCCTTGAGCAGTTCCTATACACTTTTTGCTACAGCTCCTTACAACCTATACTAGGACTAAACCAAAACTAAAAGCCACAGCCATCAAGTCTATTCCTACTCATTGTTATTAAGTGGCATTGGGTCTGTTCTGACTCATACCGACTCTGTATAGGGTTTTCCAAGGAGCAACTGGTGGGTTTGAACTTTCTGGTTAGCAGTTAAGTGCTTATTAGGACAATAAACATCACACCAGGACTCCACTCATAGCAACCTTACATAGGGTTTCTGAGACTGTAAATCTTTACGGGAGCAGACAGCCTCATCGGTAAATCTTTATGGGAGCAGAGCAACTTTGGGTTTGAACCACTGACCTTGCAGTTAGCAGCTGCATGCCTACTCCATAGCACCACCAGGACTCCTTTATACCCTGACTGGTATGATAACAGGGTCCTGGTGTGTCGCTGTAGGATAATGCACTCAACAGCAAAGTCTGTTTGAACTGCACTGCTCCATAGAAACCCTATAGAGCCGATATGAATCAGAACTGACTCTAAAGCACTAACAACAAGTATTTTAATATTACATTGTTGTTGTTAAGTGTCATCAAGTCATTTCCGACCCTTAGCAACCCTGTAGGAGGTTTCCAAGGAGCGACTGATGAGCTTGAACGACCGACCTGCAGTTCTGACCTTGCAGTCCAGCACATTAGCCTGCAGTGCCATACCAGGACTCCTAGGGGTGAGTTAATTAAATATTTGACCAAATATAACAAGCTAATTTTCAAGTTGATAATTTTTTATGACCCACAAATGAAGTTATAAATATCCAAATGGCTCTTGGCAGAAAAAAAGTTCCCCACCACTGCTATACAGGATTATGTAAGTCAGAATTGACTTGATAGCAGTGGGTAGGCCTTTATTAGGCAGTAAAAAAAAAAAAAAAAAAAATCCATGTGATGTTACATGTGATGAAATCTAAAATTCATGAGGATACTAATTAACAAAAGAGAGAACCTGTCAAAGTCACCTTCTCTGTCAAGCCTGGGCTTCCTGACAGCAAGAGAAAGACCCTCAAGGCAACCTGAGAATTAATGTAATTTAGCTATTAGTGAATCAACTCTGTTGAGATTTTATTTCAGCAAAATACAACATCAGCTTGGCTCAGAAAATGGTTTTACAAGCAGGGAGGTAAAAGTACTCTTCATGTAACTGACCAGATTTCCAACAAACTGGCCTGTACTCACTGCCTCTGCTTCCTAAAGCAGTGGTTACTGGTTCCTCACCCTTGGCTCCCACAGGGTACTGCTATTTCACTCATCAATAGTTCAACATGGGGCTTTGCTTTTCACTGCTTGTGCTCTATTGCAGCACCCCTCAGGCTTCTTGCACTATTCTTTATCTTTTCACAGGCTGGCCTCCCTGCCCCTCAGGAGCTCCTCAGAAACAGGAAGGGCCTGTCCTACTTGGCTTTGTCTCCCCAGCAATTTGTGTCACACTGTACTCTCACACAGCACTGACCAATAACTGTCAGTGGACAAGGCAATGTTCAGTGCCCGCCAAGTGATTCGCTTGAAGCAGCTCACATGGGACATATTCTGCTCCTTGTGCTTTTCCAGCCCAAGAACTGGGGAGGGAACTCCTTAGGGCAGGCACTGGCATAGCCTTTGCTGAAGGCAGCTGGTTCCTCATCCTTGCCACACTGCTTCTGGGAATGCTTGCTAAGTTGCATGCTTTCATATACAATATCTCTTTCTCTGTTGATGTTGTTGTTAAGTGCTGTTGAGTCGGTTCCAACTCATAGCAACCCTATATAGGGTTTCCAAGGAGCAGCTGATGGGTTTGATCTGCCAACCTTGTGGTCCAATGCTTATCCTCCAGTGTCACACCAAAACTCTTGCAGAATGAATCACTTACAGGATACCAGTATAGTATCTACCCATTCTCTGGATTCCTGGTATGACACTGGAGGATAACCATGGACTGCTAATCACAAGACTGGCAGTTCAAACCTACCAGCCACTCGTGGGAAACCATATATTAGGTTACTATGAGTCAGAACCAACTCGATGGCACTTAACAACTCTACATAAATATTGGGCAGGAGGAACTTTCTACCTCTTCAAGCTTGAGTATGAAATACTACTTTACTTTTTAAAATGTCTCCACCTTGACCTGGTTGGCCAGCAGTATGGCAAGACCAGGGGACTCCTGGGCCCAGAGGCAGTGACATGGCCACAGAGGACTAGAGCGGAGAGTGATACATGTAGCTGATATAAAGTGAGGGGAGATGCACAAGAACAACCATACTTGCGATAGTACCCATTTGACCTGGCTTCAATGTCTGGATGATCAGAACTCAACTAAAAGAAGAAAGAAGAGGGAAAAAAAGAGTAACCCACTACACTTTGATGAACTTTACCTATACTTACAGATGCAGCAGTTTGAAACTACCAGCTGTTCTGTGGGAGAAAGATGAGGCGTTTCTGCTCCCGTAAAGATTTACAGCCTCGGAAACCCTGTATAGGGTCGCTATGAGTCAGAACTGACTCCAAGGCACACAGCCACCAGCCATGGATGTAGTAGCTCAAAAAAGGGAACAATTTACAGTGAGGATCACTCCCACACCCTCAGTACTAAGGGTTGACAGGGATGGGCAACTTAAGACATTGGCTACCCAAAATGGGGTGGCCTATAAAGTCCTGGTGTGGCGCTGTGAGCTAATGCATCAGACTGCAAAACTGTTTGAACTGCAAGGTCGGCGGTTTAGCTTACCAGCTGCTCCTCGGAAACCCTATACAGGGCCGCTATGGGTTGGATTTAACTCAACGGCACTTAACAACAATAATATAAAGGTAAGAAGTGACTGGTTTACAAACTTTCAAGAGGGAGCCTAGTTCCAGATAGGGTGGGGGAAGGTAGAATCTCAACTGAATGGTTTCCAATCTGTTGGGACCGTGGTGGCGAAAGGAAAGGGGGATAAGACTCTTGTGGTACAACAGTGAATATGTGCCATCAGGACTGACTGTGAGGGTAGGAAATACAGGTAGATGCTTTTTGACAAAAGGAGTATGCAGCCCAAGAGCAGAGGTCCCTGGGACCATCAAGTGAGAAGAACGGAGAGCGGGACCCTATCCAGAGAGACAGTGACGCTAGGGATGGCGACAGAGACTTGGACAGATGGAGTGCCTGGGGACACTGGACTCAGGGAGGGAGAGGGGCTGTGTGCTGATGGCTGAGGGGGGTGGAGCTGTGGGGTGTACCCTTTGGTTATCTGATGATGCATGGAGGGGACTGTAATCATTGCAATGAAATGAAATATGATAGGATGAATGTAAAACTGATGTTCTCCCATGTAAACCTCACACACAAAAAAGGGAAAAAAAGGTAGACAGGAAGCAGGCGTCTGTGAGTTCATGTTATTTGTGGAGAAATAATTTGGAAAAGGAGTAAAAATGATTGCACAACTTGATATAATCAATATCACTGAATTGTATATGTAGAAATTGTTGGATATGTTTTACATTGTATATTTTCAAAAACAACAAAAAATAGATTTTATTAAAAAGATCTGGATCTGTCCACAAAAAATCTATACACGAATATTCAGAGCAGAATTATTTAAAATAGCCCCAAATGGAAACAATCCAATGTCCTTTAACAGATAAATGTTTAAACAAACTGTTATATCCTTACCATGGAATACTGGTGGTGGTGGTTATGTACCATGGAGTTGGTTCTGACTCATAGCGACCCTCCATGTACATGGTTTTCGAGGCTATAAATCTTTATGGGAGCAGAATGCCTTATCTTTCTCCCATGGAACAGCTGGTAGTTTCGAACTGCTGACCTTAAGGTTCGCAGCCCGATTCATAACTACTTAGCAATAAAAGGGAATGGATTATTGGTACATACAACTGGGATGGATCTTAAGGGCACTGATGTTGCTGCTGCTGTTGCATGCCACTGAGTTGGTCCTGACTCATAGTGACCGTGTATAGGGTTTCTGAGGCTGTAAATGTTTATGGGAGCAGAAAACTTCATCTTTCTGCTGTGGAGAGACTGGTAGATTCAATCTACTGACCTTGCAGTTAGCAACTCAATATGTAACCCACTATGCTACCAGGGCATTAGCCCAAGTGAAAGAATCCAATCCCAAAGGTCACATATTATATGATTCAACTTGTACAATATTCTTGAAATGATAAAATTATAGAGATGCAGAAGAGATTAATGGCTGCCAAAGATTAGAAACACGGAGTGGGGCATGTATATGAATATAAAGAGTAGCATGAGGAAGATCTTTGCGGTGATTGCATAGTTCTGTGGTTACGGGATTTCCCTTCCATCGGTAATAAAATGGCATTGTACCCATGCTAATTTGCTGGTTTTGATATTGTACTACAATTATATAAAAATACAACCACTGGGAGAAACTGGGTGAAGGTTACACAGGATCCCTCTGTACTATTTTTGCTACTTCTTGTGAATCTCTTATTATTTTGAATTAAAAAGTTAAAAGAAAAAGAGAATTGTTGAGACTATGCAGCAATTATAGCAGGGTCTTGTTTGAATTCCTTCAACAGTGACGAACTGCCTTTAGAATAAAATTCAAACCCTTAACACAGTGTCACAGACTCTGCACACCCTGGTCGTTGTCCATATCAAACACTAGCCACTGATCACCTTCAAGCCTCTGCCTGAATGGTCTCCTCTGCCTAAATGGATTCCTTTTCTTTTTGTTCTCCTGGTCACACTGCAACCTCCTCTGGGAAGTTTTCCTCTATCGTCTTTCCCTTCAAATTGTGCTAGGCATGCCCCACAAACCCACCTTTTTTTTTTTTGCTACCAGGACCTACTTTTATTTTATACTGCGTTGCAAGTCTGTTTCCACTTCTACTTTGTATGCTCCCTCTGGGCAGAAAATGTGTCTCATTTCTTTCTCAATACCCAAGTAATTACACAGTGGGTGTCTAGTGAACACTTGTTAAAGGAAAGAGAGAATAAATGCAGGAGAGCAGTGTGGTGTAGCGATTAGGGTCAGGATTATGGAGTCAGAATCTCAAGTCTGTCACTCAGCTGGGTGACAGTGGGTAAATGACTTACACTCACTTGTTAAGCAAGAATGAGCACAGAATTAATTTCAAGAAAGTACTGTGCTCAGCACACGTTAAGTGCCCAATGGTGACTGCGATGAGGACAGATTTGATTATCATCACACCCATTTTACTTAAATTGGTCCCCAAACAAAACCGTTTTCTGAAGGTATGAACTAAAATCTAGTGAGTGCAAAAGCAGATTATTTGACTATTACGTGTGTGACAGTTAAACATTTTGTGTCAACTTGACTGAACTAGGATTTTTGGTAGTTTGGCAGTTATACCCCTCTCCCTATGATGACATCTAATACAATGTAATCAAATCAATGATGAGTTCTGCAATGAGCAGTCAATCAATTGAAAAGACACTTCCTCAGGGGTGTGGCCTACATCCAATATACTGGACACTCAAGCAAGGCTTGCTTGCTCTCTCTTAGGTCTGGATCTTGCATCTGACTCATTCTCTGACCTCCAGTTTTTTGGACTTGAGCCAGTGGTCTGCTCCATTACCACTGATCCTAGTGCCATCAGCAGCCTGCCTTCTTATCTGCCAGACCTGCCTACCTGTCGTCTGATCTGCCAATCTTGATTCATTCATCCATTCTGCAGTGTAACAACTGACCCACAGATCTGGGGTTGTCCACCTCTACAACTGAGTGAGCCTTGATAGAAAACACTCTTTTTTGTTGTTGTTAAGGGCTGTTGACTTGATTCTGACTCATAACCACCTTGTATAGGATTTCCAAGGACAAGCTAGTGGGTTTGAACTGTAGACCTTGTGGTTTGCAGTCCAGTGCTTATCCTCCAGTGCCACATTAGGAGTCCACACCTCTCTTAATATATACATATATAAGCTTCACTGTTTTGCTTCTCTAGAGAACCCAGCCTAAGACACTATATAAGCACCTCAGTGAAAGACAAATAGAAGACAATTATTCGTAGAATTTTCTTTTCACTCTAAGATGCAGGCAGATGATGTTTGAGAAAACCTGAAGATAATTCTAAAATATTCTTTAAGACACCTGCTTTACAATATAGCCAATACATTCTTCAATACAAGTAAGAGTTGGTGAAGCCAATTTTGATTATTGTCATGGGTTAGTGCTTATGTGTTTGAACTGGATCAATCTATTACCAAGGTTGCACCCCCACAACTAGTTATGCAAAAACCAAACAAGGAATGGCATCCCTTTAGATAAATAATATTTAAACTATCTGAAAAAGTGTATCAAATCACTCACAGTTTTGTAGAAACATACGCTTTTACTAGGAGAAGTTATTTAAAAGCAATGTCACGGTGGAGGAAGGATTTTTTTAAAATATGCTTTTTAAAGCTTATGAACTTTGAAAGATATAACAGTGGGTTTCTATTCACCTGGAGCAACAGAGGAAGACAGAAACTCAAGGAACAGAGAAGCAACTACACGATAAGAGTAATTGTTGTTAAGTGCTGTCGAATTAATTCTGACTCATAGTGACCCAGTATATAGTTTTTGAGGAGCGGTTGGTGGGTTTGAACCACTGACCTTGTGGTTAGTAGTTCAGTGCTTATCCTACAGCGCCACACCAGGACTCAGCCTCCATGCTTCCTGGAGGACCACTGCTTCCTGAAGGACCAAAAAAATTGGATGGTGCTGAGATACCATTACCAAATGTTTTAATCAGGAATACAACAGACAGATCCTGATAGAAAGGGAAAAAAAACATGAAACAGAACTTCAAATTCCCAAAGACTACAGACTTATTGGACCCATGGAGGCTGGAGAAACCTCTGACTATTGCTCTAGAATACTCTTTAAGCCTTTAGGCCATACTAATCTCTGAAGTCATTTATAAACAAATAATTGAGCTAAAAAAACAATGAATGACCTTTCCCTTTGGCTTCCCCCTTCCCCCCACACCCCACATTATCCCTTTCCAGCTCTTGAGCTTCTCTCAGAACCCTGGCACCAGAGAGAGACCGAGATGGTAGATGAGATCGTCAAGGCTCAGGCTGCCTGGCCTGATGACAATAAATTTTGGGAAGATCATCTGCAGGTAAATCCCAGCCAATTCATTTCAAGGATGGCTGGTGTCTTGTTTTCTATGATATTTCCCCTCAAGCATAAACACATTTTCTGATGATACCTAAGAAGCATATTTCCTAGATTTCTGTAGCAAAAGGTGATGATGAAAATCTTCTCAGGCATTTAATGATGGTTGTCAAGAAATGTGCGGCTGATGTGGGCCTGAAAAAGGGTTATCGAATGGTGATGAATGAAGGTTCTGATGGAGAACAGTCTGTCTACCATGTTCATCTTCATGTTATTGGAGGTCAGCAGATGACCTGGCCTCCTGGGCAAAGCATACTTTGGGGATACTTGTCCCTTATCTAGGCAATGATCAGGTTGGCAAGTTCAAATATGTTAAAACGGTACTTTTTTTTCCCCCCTATATATGGAGAGATTAAGGAAATTAAAAAGCAAACAAAAACCCATACATAATAAAAGACATTGCTCCATGGAATGCCATCCTTAAATGTGTGCTTTAAAAAAAAACAAACATCTATATGAGACCAAAGGGACAACAGTACATCTAAAAACATACTTGAAAAAAAACTTGAAAATTTTAGGGGGCAGCGAGTCCAAATGACTGGGAGTACAACAATTAGAGCAGCAGCAACAAGGAGAATGTTGGGGAGCATGGTGGCTCCATACGCTAAGCATGGGACTGCGAACCACAAGGCCAGCAGTTTGAGCCTATCAGCTGCTCTGAGGGAGAATTATGAAACTTTCTGCTCCCGCAAAGATTTGAAGCCTCAGAAACCCTATGTACGGTTGTTATGAGTCAGAAAGGACTCAACAGAACTTAACAAAAAAGGAGAATGTTGACAAGGTGAAGAATATAACCAATGTTACTGAAGAGCATGTATAGAAATTGTTGACTAGGAGCACTCTTTGATGTGTAGCACATTTCTATTGTAAGGTAAAGGACTTGGCTTGACCCAAAGAAAGGTGGCCTTTATCTTTAGTTTATGTGAAATCACTCTTGGTGTAACTAGGATACCTTCAGACAGGGCTTCCAGTCCTTACCTGGAGATTTCTATTGGCCAGACCAGAAAAGACTTACCTTCTTGCTGTCAGGTACTGTCCATTTAGTTCTGACTCATAGCGACCCTATGCACAACAGAACTAAACACTTCCTGGCCCTATGCCATCCTCACAATTCGTTGTTACATTTGAGCCCACTGCTTCAGCCACTGTTTCAGCCTGGGAGGTCAATATCAACTAACCTCAGGAGGCATGATGTGTTCTATCATAAAGGATTGGCCAATAAATGCTTGAAACTCTATGGCTCAGAGAGCTTCCTGGTCTACAAAGGGAGGGTGAGGTGCCCTTTCTGAGGTACTGCAGCTTTGCACTGGGAACTCTTGCCAACGTGTCTCTTTCTTACAATGACTGTGACTTTTACATTTTACAATAATAAAACAAGTAGTTGTAAATTTTTTTATAAAACTACTTTTAAGCAAATCCCCATGTTTCTCTACCCTAGCCTATGGAAAAACAAATTTTTGGCATACCACTAAAAGTTGTTTTATACTGGTTCATGCTACTAACAGAAAAATAATTTAGTTACAGAAATACTTCAAATTACAACTTCCTAACAGCCAAGAACCTCTTTAACACAAATAGAGCTAAAGGAAAAAAAAAATGTAAACAATCTAATTTGTAATTTATATAGTCTTAGAACCTATTTTTATTATTCCTGAAATATCTTAAAAGTTTGCACAAAATAAACTAAACCAAACCCACTGCCACTGAGTCGATTCTGACTCAGAGTTTCCAAGACTGTCAATCTTTATAGAAGCAGATGGCCTCATTTTTCTCCCAAAAAGTAGCTGGTAGGTTTGAACTGCCAAACTGTTGGTTAGCAGCCCAACCCCTAACCATAGTGTTGTTGTTGTTGTTAAGTGCCACTGAGTCGGCTCCGACTCATAGCGACTGTATGGGGTTTCCAAGAAGCCTCTGGTGAGCCTGAACTGCTGACCTTGGTTCAAACCAACTTTGCAGTCCAGCGCATTAACTCATAGCACCACACCAGGACTCCACAGAATACAAAGGTAAAATTAGCTGGCAAAGAACAACATATCTGTGTTGGAAGAAGTGCAGCCAGAGTGCTCCTTGGAGGCCAAGATGACCAAACTTTGTCTCTCATACTTCGGATATATTATTAGGAGGGACCAGTCACTGGAGAAGGATATCGTGGAGGGACCAGTCACTGGAGAAGGATATCGTGTTCGGTAAGGTGGAGGGTCAGAGAATGAGAGGAAGATCCCCAGTTAGCTGGATTGGCAAAGTGGCGGCATCAATGGGCTCAAGTGTGGCAACAATTGTGAAGTTGGCCCAGGATCAGGCAATGTTTCGTTCTGTTGTGTATAGATAGGGTCACTATGAGTCGGTACTGATTCACTGACACCTAACAACAACAACATACAGCAGAGAATGCTAGCACCAATGAAAGCGTCTCCCCAAGACTGAGTAAGATGATAAAAGGACAAATTATTGTATCTGATTAAGCCTCGTCCAGATCCAACTACTGACTTTCAGAAACACACAGAAAACATCAAATTATACTGCAGAAATGACAAAAGCAAAAGTGTGGGAATGCTATTGTTATTGTGAAATGCTGTTGAGTCGACTCCGACCTATAGCGACCCTGCCTAGGGTTTCCGCGGAGCAGCTAAGCTTGAACCACCAACTTTGCAGTTCAAACAGCTTTGCAGTCTGGCGCATTAACCCACAGTGCCAAACCAGGATGTGCAAATGTTATAAGACAGCCCAATTTCCTCAATAAATAAACTACAAGGCATAGAAATGCCATGTCATTTTCTTTGCTAAGTGCCATCAAGTAGGTTCTGACTCATAGTAACCCTATATAGGGTTTCTGAAGAGAAGCTGATGGGTTTGAAACATTAATGTGTGGTTAGCAGTCCAGTGCTTACGTTACAGCATCACACTAGGACTCCAACCATTATAACCCAGCAATTCTACTCCTAGGTATATATCCAAAAGATGAGAAAACAGGAACTCAAACAGATACTTATACATCCAAGTATATTACATATAACATTATTCATAGGAGCCACAAGGTGAAAACAACTCAAGTGTCTATCAACAGATGAATAAATGGTGGTGGAGTCGGTTCTGACTTATAGTGACTCTCCATAGTGTTTCCTAGGCTGTATATCTTCATGAGAGCAGAAAGTCTGATCTTTCTCGCACAGAGCAGTTAGCAAATTTGAATTGTTGACCTTGCGGCAACCCAACTCATAATCCACTAAGCTACCAGAGCTGCTTAGATGAACGGATAAATATAGTATGTTCATATGTGGTTGTTGTTGTTGTTAAGTACCATCGAGTTGGTTCTGATTCATAGCAACCCTGTACAGGGTTGAAAAGGTTTTAAATCTTCAAGGGAGCAGAAAGTCTCAGGCCTTGTGGTTTGCAGTCTAGTACTTATAGTATAGAGCTACCATCTTCCCAGTATATTCATATAACAGAATATTGTTGTTATTAAGTGCCATCAAGTTAGTCCCAACTCATATTGACCCTGTATAGGGTTTCTGAGGAGCAGCTGGTGGATTTGAACAGCCAACTTTGAGTTTCTAAGTCTAGTGCTGATACTGCAACACCACATCAGGAGTCACAATGGAATGTTACTGTTGTTAAGTGTCATTGAGTCAGTTGTGACCCATAGTGACCCTGTATAGGGTTTCTAAGGAGCAACTGGTGGGTTTGAACTCCTGATCTTGCAGTTCAAAATTGACCTTGCATTATGGGTTTCTGATACATGCTACAACAAAGGATAAACTTTGAAAAAAATTATGCTAAGTGAAATGATAGGAGTAAGATGATAAAAGGACAAATTATTTTATGTCAGAACCAACTCGCCACCACTTAACAACAATGACTTGTGTGAAATACCTAGAATAGGCAATTGCACACAGACTAAAGCTTACTAGTGGTAACCAGGGGTGGGTGGAAAAGGGAAATGGGGAGTTATTGCTTAACGGGAACTGACTTTCTGGTAAAGTGATTAAAAAAAAAAAATGGAAATAGTGGTGATGGCTGTACAGGATGATTATTGTCACTGAATTACACATGTAAAAATTGTTGAAACATTTTGTTAAATATATTTCAGCACAGATATTTTTTAAACCATCCCCCAAAAATTCAAAATCCATGCTGTTTCATTATGACTCCTAACAACTCTATAGGATAGAGTCGAATTGCCCATAGGGTTTCCAAGGTTGTAAATCTTTATGGACACGGACTGCCATATTTTCTTGCACAGAACAGCTGATGGGTTTGAACCACCCACATTTTGGCTGGCAGCAGAGCACTTTAACCACTATACCACCACGGCTCATCTTTAACAAGGAAAACAAAAAAGAAATGGAAAGAGAATCCACAATTAAAGGAAACTTACAAGATGCATCAGCCAATCATAACATATGGACCTTAGCTGGAAACTGATTCACATAAACTGGTTTTTAAAAAAACTACAGATTTCATAGAGCAATTGAAAATTTTAATACAGATAGGCTATCTGATGATATTTTAAAGAATTCTTCCTTTTTCAACTTAAAAAGAATCCTTAGTTTCAAAGACATGTTTTAAAATTCCAGAATGGCTTTCACTGCCACCATGTTGTTGTTAAGCGCTATTGAGCTGGTTCCAATGCAGAGAGATCCTGTATAGAGTTTCCAAGGACTGGCTAGTGAGTTTGAACCTTGTGATTGGCAGTCCAGTGCTTATCCTATAGCGCCACACCAGTACTCCTCGCTGCCACCATGTCACCTGTAACAAAGCTTGTAGCCAAGAAGAGCAAAAGTTAAACAAAAAGGAAGCAGGTTCTGAAATTCACCCTTGATTGCACCACCCCTCTCCAACCCCCACTGAAGAAGATCAAGTCTTGGATGCTGCCAATTTTTAACAGTTTCTTCAAGACAGAATCAAGGTTAATGGGGAAGCTGCTGGTAATCTCAGTGGGAGGGTTGTAACCACTAAAAGCAGAAAGCAAATTTACTGTAATCTCCGAAATACCTTTTTCCAAAATATATTTGAAATATTTCACAAAAAATACTTGAAGAAATCATTTATGTAGATTGGTTGTGTATACTTGCTAACAGCAAAGAAAGTTATGAATGATACTAATTCCAAGTCAACCATGACCCAAAAGAGGAAGATGAGGATTAATTTAAAACTCATTTATTTGGAATATTTTGTATAAATCTTTGAATAAAACTTGGGAATCAAAAAGGTGGATATCATGGTATCCATGCAGTGGTGGACTACACAGAAAATCAGCAATCATAGGGAAAGGGCTTTACTTGGTGTCTACTCACTCACTTACAATTGTTTTCTTCCTTGGAATCTTCAGTTCTCAGGCAGTTTGCAGTGCCTTTAAGGGATGATGTGACACTGATCGAGTAGATGAGGGTGCAGATATATGAGCTTCAGTTAGTCACTATTTTATTTTAAAAATTTAACAGTCAATTTCATCTGATGCTTTTTTCAAAGAGAAAGATTCAGGAATACAAACACCAAAAACAACTGCTGACAAGTTGATTCTGACTCATAGAGACCCTATAGAACACAGCATAACTTCCTCATAGGATTCCCAAAGCTGTAAATCTTTATCGAAGCAGAGTACTGCATCTTTCTACTGAGGAATGGCTGGTGGGTTCAAATCATCGACCTTCTGGTTACCAGCTGAGTACTTCAACTACTGAACCACCAGGATTACTTCAAATCCACCAGTTGCTCCTCAGAAACCCTATAGTGTCGCTGTGAGTCAGAACTGATTCAACAGCACTTAACAAGAAGTCAATTTCATCTGATGCTTTTTCTCAAAGAGAAAAGATTCAGGAATACAAACAAAGCAACTCCTAATTCATTCAAAGCAAAACAAGTCGGGGATTAATTTTAAACTGATTTATCTTTTTGGAGGTTCTCTTCTTGTGGGGAAATGTCAGTGTTAATAAAAATGCAGCTTTCTGGAGCACCTGTATTATTTTAGTTTTTGATTACTTTTACTTTTTACAAAACTGTTACGTGTATCCTCCCTTTTTCTTCCTAAAGAAATGAAAGGTATTCCAATAAAAAATTAATCATTGAAATATAAGAGTAGTTAGGATCTGCTTGAAAATAATATTGGGGAGAGAGAAGGTGTAAAATGAATATGATTTGAAGTGAAAGAAGACTGGCCAGGAGTTATAAAGTGTTGAAGCTGGATACTATTCAGTTTATTTTTATGTATATTTGAAAGTCACCATAGTCAACAGTCAAAATTAAAAATCCTTATAGTAAAACTAATTTACATAATCACAAATTGACAAGTATTCATTTAGTTATTTGACTTCTGGTGTGGCTCTGTAAGGTCAGCCCCAGACTTCAAACCACAAGGTGGGCAGTTCAAACCCACCAGTTGCTCCCCGGAAACCCTGTACAGAATTATGAGTCAGAACTGACTTGACAGCACTTAACAACCAGGAAGATTAGTAACAATGATACTTTCCCTATCAGGTAGAAGTATAACTACATATTTAGACCAAAAATAGCTACCCTACTGCCAAACCAATAACTTAAGAGGAAAAAAGTGCTTTCTGTTTTACCATATGTATCATGAAACGCATAGTGGTTACAAATCAGGCTGCGAACCTCAAGGTCGGCAGTTCGAAACTACCAGCTGTTCTGCGGAAGAAAGATGAGGCTTTCTGCTCCTGTAAAGGTATGAGTCGGAACCAACTCCACGCTATGGGTCGCTATGAGTCGGAAGCGATTCCACAGCACATAACAACAACATCATGAAAACAATTGGCTTGGGAATGTATTTACTCACTATTCATTGCATCAAAACGTTTCTTTAACCAGAAAACTGCAATGATTTTAAAGAGACAAATATGAAATTTAATTGTACCCTCTAACATTTATTGTTTATTGTTAAGTGTTGTCCAGTTGGTTCCAATTTACAATGACCCTATACAGTGTTTCTGAGAAGCACCTAGTAGGTTGGAACCGCAGACCTTGTGTGGCTCGCATTCCAGTGCTTATCCTATAGTACCACACCAAGAATCCACCACTTATTAAAGGGACCAAATAAACACATTTTAATCTGTCAGCAAATTATTTAAAGTCAAGGCACCTTAAAAATTAAATTCTCAGGCATATCAAAGCTGTCAGAGAAGACGATGACAAAATAGAATTATTTTTAGCCCCTCTGGATCCTTTTGAAGGAAAACCCAAAAGGCATAAACAGAGGAAAACATCATCCTAATTGGACTTCGTGGCAGAAGAGCAATTTAAAAGTCAAAGAGAATACTCAGCCCTTAGGAGTCCTGGAGTAAAGCACTGGACCCCAAGGTTGGCTTAAACTACAAGGTCAGGGGTTCAAATTCACCAGCTGTTCCTTGGAAACCCTATACAGGGTCACTATGCATGGGAACTGACTGAATAGCACATAACAACAACAGGAACCCAGGAAAGAACACTGGATCTAGGAGAGACTTCGGTTCAAATTTCATTTACCAGCTGCTTGATCTAAAGCAAACTGTTCAACCTCTGTAAGCCTCAGTTTCCTTGTCTATAACTGCTACTCCTGGGGCTCCTAACAATTAAATGAGAGAGCCTGGGAGGAAACCTGGCCTCAGGCTACCTTTCCAGCTCTTCTCAGCAATTCCCTCCTACACAGACTGTCATAGAGGTTGAAAAGCCTGCCACCAAGATGAATGAGGCACATATTTTGCTTGGCTCATAGCAGTTTTTTATATACCTGCTTTTGGATTTTTGTTTATGTTTTTTAATTAAGTACTGCCAACATTAAAAATCAGGAGTAAACACAAAACTCTGGAATTCTGGCGTTTAAAAAAATCACAGGGTAGGGGGTTCTGGTCCTTAAGAGGCTCCAGAACTCTATACTCTCTTACATCTGGTTTTATAGGCTGATTCACAACTCCACACTGGGCTAAAGCCCCCTCCACCCCAACCTCTTCATATTTTGGTGCCTCTGCATGCCTGGTAAACTTCTCAGTACCTTTCAAGACCCAACCTGGACACTACCTGGTGCCTCCTCACTACAGCACTCAAAACACTGCACTGGGATGAACACTGTCTGTATGTCTGCTTTCACTGTGGGGCTCCTGAGCTCTCTAGGAGAAGGAACCCTGTTGCCATCTCCTTCTTGTCCCCAAGGATTAGCACAAAACCTGACCTAAATAATGTAGAACTCTGTAAATGCCGACTGAACGAGTAGAAGGAAAACAGAGCTAAAATATCACAAAAAAACTAAGCTTTTATATTGACAGCTTGTTCTGACAGTTACCAAATAAAGAGGTCAAGGACATTCAAATGTTTCACAAAATGAGAACATGCTTCCATCTGCTTACAAGTTTCACAAGTTAATCAGAAGTCACCAAGTGAACAGATAAACTAGAAGCAACAGGCAGGCAGGGTCATTCCTTAGGGCATTCATTCATTCATTTATTCAACTGCTATCGCTAAATACTTACTGTGGGATTTCTAACCCCCTGGGATAGATCAATGAGAAAATCAGACAACTACCTGTTTTCTTTGAGCTTATATCCTAGTGAGAGAAACAAAATATCAACAGACAAACAGAATAGTTTCAAGCAGGGCTTTGAACTGGTTTATTCCGGTTCGACTCCCTGCTGAGAATCTGCACTTCCAACTCAAATACACTTAACCAGAACCCACATTTTAACAAAATGTACCCTAAGAATCCTTTGGGGCTCTATAAGAAACACCAGATGTTCAAATGTAGATTCTGATTCAGTATATTTGGGGTAGAAATGCAAATTCTCAGCAGGGGATTGAACTGGAATGAACCAGTTCCAATCCCGGTGTGAAGCTAGACTATACTCTTAGAAAAAAATTAAACAAAATAAGGGGATAGAATGACTAAAGGAAGAAAGGTGGTGGTCAAAGAAAGTCTCATAGAAAACACTTGACCAGAGATAGCCAGCTGTGGAAAGATCCAGGCAATAACTCCACGCACAGGAAATTGCAAAGGTCCTGAGGTATACAGGCAGCTTGCCATGTTCAAGGCAGGTAAGAAGGTGAGTGGGGACAGGAGCTGTGGGTGGGAAGAGTGGCAGTGAAGGTGGGCAGGACCACTCAGACATTCCCAGGGGCATTGAGTGTGCAAAGACAAGGCACTGGAGACGTTCAGGAGGTGGGGGTTGAGAGGGATGGGGTGGTGCCTGCCACATTCACACCTGCAAGGGGCAGTCTCCTGTTCCATTTCCCACAAATAGGCACTAGGCTTCTATGCTGTCGTCCAAACGCATCCACCGCCATACACCCACCCTATCCAAAAGAGGGAACATTCCCCCCTTTCCTGAAGTGGATATCAAAGAACGGTGAGAGTCAGTGCCTTGGCCAAGGTCGCGGTGACTAGACCCTTAGTAGCTCCTGAGCATCTCGGCTCGTGTGTGCAGCCCCACAGTTGTGAGGGGTGGCGCCCGTCGACCCCTTCCTCGCCCTGTACACCTCCTCACCCGCCGGGCAGGTCTGCGCGGCCAGGCTGGGGAGAGGGCCCACACCTAGGGCGGCTGACAGCCAGGGAAGGAGGGGGCGACTGCGGCAGCCTGGAGGGCAGGGGCGGCGGCCCGGGCCACCGGCGCTCCGCAGGCCCCGGCCCACCCCGCGGCCCCGCGCACCCCGGCCGCGCGCCCTCCCACCGCCCCTTCCCGGAGGGGCCCAGACCGAACAGCCCCCGCTGGGCCTAGCCTGCCAGCCACCCGCCGGTCTCACCTCGCCTCCCCGCTGCCGCGCCAAGAGGAGAGGGCGGGCGGGCGGACTGGCTGCGCCAAGCGCTGGCAGCTCCTGGATCCGAGGCGTCCGAGATCGGTCCGGCAGCCCCGCCCCGATACGCCCCGCCGCCGCCGCCGCCGCAGTGGGTGTGAGGGGCGCCGGGGCGCTTCGACCCTTCCGGTCCGGCCGCCGCCGCCGCCGCCACAGCCGCCGCCGCCGCCGCCGCCACCTGACTGACCGGAGGACTAACCAATCAAGCCTTGGAGAACCGGGTATTTGTGGCCAATCGCGTCAGGGGGTTGGGCCGCTGCTGGACGGTGCAGGCGGAGCGGTAGGCGGAGCCTAGTGCTCGGCCGGGTGCAAAAGGTCTTAGTTTGGGGCACAGTGGGGAGCTGCGCTCCAGGGGTAGTGCAGTTACACTGTCCAAAGGGCTGCTGTACTCGGACTTGCCCCGTGTGTACCCTAGGCAGGAGGCGCAGTCACGGCTCAACCCGATCGCCAAGCCCTGCTAAGAGGGCTGCGATACGACGACCGGACGCGAACCTGGGAGGCAGCGGAGTGGGTGGACAGAAGGGCTTTGATCCCGGCCAGAGGCAGACCCGGCGTGAGCGCCTCACTGCTGTGGGGCTTCGGAGGAACTGGCCTCGGGGCTGTGTGCTCAGGCTCGTAGCGGCCTGGCTTAGATGTGGACGCAGAGCCGGCCCGTTTTGGGGAAAGCTGGGGGAGTCTGGGCGTGTAATGACCTCAGGAGATGTGGGAGGAGGGGTGAGGGGCCTCAGGACTGTGATACTCACTGCTAGGAGAGGCCCTGCGGCGTGCCAGGGTGCGGCCAGAAAACACTTGGGGGTAGATGAGAAGAGATCCTGGGTCAATGAAGTATCCCAGTGAGACAGCCAAAAAGGGGAGGAGAGGATGGACTGATGCATATGGTGGCAGGGAGGCAAATGAACCAAGTCCTGCGTTTCGGACTCAAAGGAATCAAGGAGGTGAGGTCGCAAATGGAGGGGTAGTGCTGGTGGTGCGATGGTTAAAGCTCTTGGCTGTGAATCAGAAGGTGAAAGATTGAACCAACCAGTCCCTCCACGAGGTAATCTGATCCTGTAAAGATATAGCCAGGGAAACCCAATGAGGCTGTTCTACTCTGTCCTGTAAATTCTCTGGAGTCTGTTCACACTTAGGTTCTTTTGAGGCTTCTCTTGCACCCCTCAGGCCCTTTGGGTCAACTAACTGCAGGGTTAGTGTCTAAGACGATGATGGAAGAGTCTAGAGTATCTGGTTCTGCCAGACATGCATTTGGATAAGCAAAGCTCTAAGCGAGGCAGAGGCTGGTCAGTGGGTGAGGTGGGGATGGGAAGTGGAGATGGTGCTTGGAAAAGGGTAACTGTGGAGATGGAGCAGCAGTTCCAGAATGCCAGGGAAAGTTTAGCTTGATAAAGCTCAGTTGTTGACTTTATTTGCATAGAGAGAATCTAGCAACATGGGCTAGCATTACTAAGGCCGGTTGGCTAGAAACAAGTGGCATCAGATACCTTTTAAGATGAGACCTCAATTCACCATAATGCCCACCTAGTGTAGCACTGTAGGATAAGCACTGGACTGCTAACTGCAAAGTCAGCAGTTCAAACCCACCAGCTGCTCCTTGGAAACCCTATACAGGGTCGTTATGAGTCAGAACTGACTTGATGGCACTTTAACAACAACAACAACATAACATTGGAGTCTTGGTGTGGTGCTGTAGGATAAGCACTGGACTGCTAATCACAAGGTCAGCGGCTTCAACCCATCAGCTGCTCCTTGGAAACCCTTTACAGGGTCATTGTGAGTCAAAAAGTCTCAACAGCACACAACAACATAAACTTAAAAAATTTTTTTGATAATATGAAGAGCTGGGATTATGAGTATGGAGCAATTGGAACTCTAAAACATTGCTAGTAGTTTCTTAGAAAGTTCAGCACATGACCTAGCAATGCCCTTCTTATGTATTAATCTGGGGGTGGGGATTATATACCAATGTTTGTTTTTATCGTTAGCACCTAATTCATGTTAACCCCATGCACAAATGCCCTACATACAAAAGATTGGACTGCTGTGACTCATAGGATTTACATTGGCTGATTTCTTGGAAGTAGATTACTAGGCCTCCCTAGTCTGTCTTAATCTAGCTGAAATCTGTTCTACATCACAACAACACTCAAGCCTCAACTGAGTGGTGGCTACACATGAGTTGCATTGTCTGGGAAATGATCCTGGATGTCCCTCATGGAAGGTGAGAATTTTACCACTGAGCCCAATGTTTATAGCAGTTTTATTCATAACAGTCAAAAACTGGAAACAAACTGTATGTCTGTTATCTGGCTAATAGATACATACAAGTTACATCCATATATTGGACAATAAAATAAAATGGAACAACCTACTGACAAGTGTATAACATGAATGTTGTTAAGTGCTGTCCAGTCAATTCCAACTCATAGTGACCCTGTATAGAATTTCCAAGGTTGTATATCTTTGTGGCGTAGTGGTTACGAATTGGGCTGCGAACCTCAGGGTCAGCAGTTCGAAACTACCAGCTGTTCCACGGGAGAAAGATGAGGCTTTCTGCTCCCGTAAAGATTTACAGCTTAGGAAACGCTGTACAGGGTCGCTATGAGTCAGAACCAACTCCACGGCACATAGGAACAACAACATATCTTTGTGGGAGCAGACAGCTTCTTTTTTCCGTGAAGCAGCTGGTGAGCTCAGATCGCCCACCTTGTGGTTCACAGTTCAGTGCTTACCCTACAGTGCCAACATGGATTTGAAAAAAAAAAGAATTATGCTAAATGAAAAGCCAGACACAAAAGGCTACGGGGAAGCTTCAAAAGTACCTGGAAAAAGACATTCTTGAAACTGCAAAATCAAATGATTAGTTGAAGGTGTGAAATGTGTGTCTGTGTGATTGCGGGGTGTGTGTGTGTGTGTGTGTGTGTGTGTGTGTGTGTGTGTGTGTGACTATAAGGTGCTTTTTTTTGGGTGATGGTTCTATGCATTCCATATTTTTATTATGATAGTGACAGTGTGACTTTATTTGTCAAAACTCATAGAACTGTGCACTTAAATAGGAAGATTTTTTTTTTTACTGTTTTTAAGTTATATTTTTAAAAGCCCACATTCAGGAGACAAAATCAGCAGGTCTTTGTGACCGATAGTGGCAGGGGAGAAGAAGGAATTGGGGAGAGCATAGTGATTCCTGGCTTGGTTTTCAGGTGAGGACCTCTGTCCTTGGCCTACTCACCAACCCATGACTCATCCCACAGTCAACACATGGAAAATTCTTTCTAACCTGTCTCCAAGCTGCCACCTACCCTTCTTCTCCACCTTCAGCTCTGCAGCCCCTGGCTATGTGCTCTGTGATGAAAGCCATGGGCTCTTTTCTTCTTCAAGAACCCAGCCTCCCTTCTCTGACCTCCTCAATGCCTTTTCCCTCTCTGTCCTAGAGAGTCAAGGATCTCAATTCTAGTTGCTTCAAATACCACAGATACAACCTTCCTGCCAGCCTCCCTATCCTACACTGGTCTCTTCACATAGAGAGAGGAGAGCACAGGAAGAGGAGCCAGTGGGTACCTGGGGACTGTCCAGAAAGTTACAGTACTGATACGTTTCCATGGTCTACACTTTGTTCATCCTTGACTGGTCTGGGTTCCAACCTAACTCTGCCTATCCATTGTACTACTTAACAACAACAACAACAACAACTCAGGGCAAGGGAGTCACTTCTCTGGCCTCGGTTCTGTGGAAGTGGGTATGGGCAATAAGAAACATCCTGATGGGGATTCTTTACGGACTAAAGAAAAGGAGTAAGGTGCTGGACACAAACCTTGCACAGGAGGGTAAGTTTCTTCATGCAACCTCCTCTGTCTCAGACCCTTGAACATTCCCTGTTCTTGCCACATCCCCCAACCTTCTCTTCTTTAGCCTTGACTAGACTAGAGAGGTATCAAGGGCTATATGCTAACTCTTAAAACAGTTGAACATTAACCATTTCCTTTTGGTACGGTGACTGTATTCCTTCCATCTTCTCTTGATGCTTTCTACATCATTCAATAATTTGCCCAGAGAATCTTTCAGTAATGAAACTCAAGGCTTGAATTTTTTCTTCAGTTCCCTCAGCTTGAGAAATGCTGAGCGTGTTCTTCCTTTTTGGTTTTCTGATTCCAGATCTTTAGACATTTTGTTGTAATATTTGGCTTTATCTTCTTGAGCTGATCTTTGAAGTTTTCTGTTCAGCTCTTATACCGCCTCACTTCTTCCATTTGCTTTTGCATCTCTATACTGGAGAGCAAGTTTCAGTGTCTCTTCTGACATCCATTTTGACCTTTTCCTTCTTTCTTGTCTTCTCAATGACTTTTTGTTTTCTTCATGTATGATGTTCTTGATATCATTCCACAACTCTTCTGGTCTTTGGTCTTTAGTGTTTAATGTATCGAATGTTCTTCAGATGATCTCTAAATTCAGGTGGGATATATTCAAGGTCATATTTGGCTCTCGTGGATTTCTTTTCATTTTCATCAGCTTCAGTTTGAATTTGCATATGAGTAATTGATGGTCTGTTCCACAGTCTGCCCCTGGCCTTGTTTTCACTGATGATATGGAGCTTTTCCATCGTCTCTTTCCGCAAATGTAGTCAATATCATTTCTATGTATTCTATCTGGTGAGGTCCATGTGTATATTTGTCTCTTATGGTGTCTTAAGAAGGTATTTGAAATGAACAAATAATTGGTTTTGCAGAATTCTATCATGCGTTCTCCAGCATCATTTCTATCACCAAGGCCATATTTTCCAACTACTGATCCTCTTTGTTCCCAACTTTTGCATTCCAATCATCAGCAATGATCAATACATCTTGATTGCATATTTGATCAATTTCAGATTGAAGAAGCTGGTAGAATTCTTCTATTTCATCCTCACTGGCTTTAGTGGTTGGTGCGTAAATTTGAATAGTAGTGATATTCACTGGGCTTCCCTGTAGGTACATGGATATTACCCTATTACAGACAGTATTGTACCTCATGACTGATCTGGATATGTTTTTTTTTTGACAATGAATGCAACACCATTCCTCTTCAATTTGTCATTTCCAGCATAGTAAACCATGTGGTCATCCGATTCATAATGCCCAATACCAGTTCATTTCAGCTCACTAATGCCTAAGACATTGATGTTTATGCATTCCATCTCACTTTTGACAACTTCCAATTTTCCCAGATTTATACATCATACTTCCGTGTTCGATTTTCAATGGATGTTTACAGCTGTTTCTCTTCATTTTGAGTTGTGCCCCATCAGCAAATGAAGGTCCCATGGGCTTTACTCCATTCATGTTATCACGGTCAACTCTACTTTGAGAAGGCAGCTCTTCCCCAGTTGCATTTTGAGTGCCTTCCAACCTGGGGGGCTCATTTTCCGGCACTATATCTGACAGTGTTTCTCTGCTATCCATATTGTTTTCATTGACTAACTATTCAGAAGTAGTTCATCACTCTTTCTTCCTAGTCTGTCTTCATCTGGTAGCTCATCTGAAACCTGTCCACCATGGGTGACCCTGCTGGTATTTAAAATACCAGTGGCAAAGCTTTCAGAAACACAGCAATTCACAAGCCACTACAGTACAACAAACTGACAGATGAGTAACATATGATCAAGATCCAATGATACTGAAGGAGGAAGTCCAAGGTGCATTGAAGGAATTGGCAAAGAACAAGGATCCAGGAATTTATGGAATACAAATTGAAATCTTTCAAGAAAGTGAGGCAGCACAGGAAGCACTCACTCAGCTATGCCAAGAAATTTAGAAGACAACTCTCTGGCTGACTGATTGGAAGAGATCCATATTTGTGCCCATTCCAAAGAGAGGTGACCC
>NW_006408968.1:303078-314666 GCF_000296735.1 Chrysochloris asiatica
TCAATGTCAAGAAAACAAAAATCCTCACCACTGGACCAATAAACCACATTTTTATCAACAGAGAAAAGATTGAAATTGTCAGGGACTTCATTTTTCTTGGATCAACTGTCAACACTCATGGAAGCAGCAGTATTGCATTAGGCAAATCTGCTGCACAAGACCTTCTTAAAGTGTTGAAGAGCAAAGATGTCAGCTTGAGGATTAAGGTGTGCCTGCCCCAAAGCCATGGTATTTTCAATAACCTCATATGGATGTGAAAGCTGAACAATGAATAAGGAAGACCATAGAAGAATTTATGCTTTTGAGTTATGGTGTTGGAGAAGAATATTGAAAGTGCCATGGGCTGTTTTGGAAGAAGTGCAGCCAGAGTGGTCCTCGGAGGCCAAGATGGCCAAACTTCGTCTCTTATACTTCAGACATATTGTCAGGAGGGACCAATTGCTGGAGAAGGATATCATGTTTGATAAGGTGGAGGTACTGAGAAAGAGAGGAACACCCCCAACAAGATGGATTGGCCAAGTGGCAACATCGATGGACTCAAGTGTGGCAACAATAGTGATGTTAGCCCAGGATCGGGCAGTGTTTCGTTCTGCTGTGCATAAGGTTGCTATGAGTCGGTACTGACTTGATGCCACCTAACAACAACAACAAGGACTATAAGTCTCAACTGCCTCAGTTCTATGTTATAAAAAGCCAACCTACACTTAAGTCAATGAGAAAATTTATTGCTATGCTCTTGGGATATGGCACATCCAGGAAAGGGCAGGGGTGATGGTGGCCTTGGGGTCTGGGATTGTCCCTGTCTTTATATACTTTCTTTCAGCATAGCTGCTTTCTCACTGTGGGTCATCTTTCTCCCTGTGTCATATTCTTCTCTAACATCACCTAAAGAGGGTTGATGCTCCTTCTCTAATCCAGTTTTCAAACCCCTTAGAAGGACTCTGATGGCTCCATTGGTCAGGGCTTGCACTCTGTACCAGGCAACTGAGTCAGGCAGGATGGTCACATAAGGACGTCACCAAAGAAAGGGTAGAAACAGTTGGGAGATGCAGGATGTTAGGTGAATCATATATAGCCACTTCTCATGCCAGATGCAGATGGATTCTGATGACCTCTGGCCTCAAGCTCTCCTGAGCCCCCCACTGGTCAGTGCTTCAATGGGCATGGCTATTTGCTAGCCCAGTATTGTTCGTGTTTTACTAGTAGCACTTGGAAAGATCTTTAGGGGAATACCGCCCCCCAACTCTGGTCTTTGTGATTATGGCAAGGCTTACTATCTCTCTGACCCTCCACTCCAGCTCCAGGGATAGGGTCTGATCCAGTTCTAAAACAATCGGTGTACTTCATCCCCTTATCCTTAACGAGATGCAGAGAGTGGCATGTTACCAGCTCAGCTTTCATGCCAAAAACTTGGGTTGGAGGGTGCCCATGTAGGAGGACCAGTCTCTTGACCTGTTGGACTTGGCCTAGTGCTGCCTAACAGTCCCCTGTGGAACAGACCTGCCTGAAGTCAAACAGAGTAAGGTGAAGCCCAGAGAGCAAAAGGAATCAGGTATTGATCTCATGTGAGCCTGGATCCAGCTATTTCTAATGCATTACAATTGCAATATTGGGGAAGAATATTGAATACAACAGTGAGCCCTAGTGGGTAGCATAGTGGGTTACATATGAGTTGGGTTGCTAATCACAGGTCAACAACTTCCAGTCATTCCATGGCAGAAAGATGAGGCTTTCTGTTCCCGTAGAGATTTGCTTCCTCAGAAACCCTGGTACAGGGTCGATTTGAGTTGTAACTGACTCCATGGCACATAACCATCACCACCATCATTGAATACACTATGGACGTTCAGAAGAATGAACAAATCAGTTTTAGAAAAAATACAATCAGAATGCTCCTTAGAAGCAAGGATGATAAAAGTTCAGCTCACTTACTTTGGAAACGTCATGAGGAAAGACTAATCACTGGAAAACAGCATCATGTCAAGGATCAATGTGATAGTTAAGATTTTGTGTCACCTTGGCTGGGCCAGGATTCTCAGTAGTTTGGCAGATGAGATGTAGTTATCCCCATAATGAGGTTTGTTGTTGTTGTTGTTATGTGCCGTGGAGTCAGTTCTGACTCATAGAGACCCTGTACAGAGTTTCTGAGGGTATAAATCTTTACGGGAGTAGAAAGCCTCATCTTTCTCCCGTGGAACAGCTGGTAGGAACAGCTGGTAGTTTCAAACTGCTGACCATGAGATTGTTGTTGTTGTTGTTAAGTGCCGTTGAGTCGGTTCCGACCCATAGCGACCCTGTATAAGGTTTCCGAGGGTGTAAATCTTTATGGGAGTAGAAAGCCTCATCTTTCTCCCGCGGAGCGGCTGGTAGTTTCGAACCGCAGCCCGATTCGTAACCACTACACTACCAGAGCTCCTTGAGATTAGCAGCCCAATTTGTAACCACTATGCTAACATAATGAGGTTTAACAATGTAATTCACTCTACAATGAGTTCTGCTGTGAGCAATCAATCCATTGAAAGGATGTTTCCTTAGGGCGTCTGACCTGCTTCCAATATATTAGACACTCAGGCAAAGCTTATTTGCTTTCTACTGGGTCTAGATCTTTCTTGCATGTGGCTCATCCTCTGACCTTCTCTAGTTCTTTCAACTTGAGCCAGTAGCCTGCACTATTACCTGTGGATCCTGGGTGCCATCAGTAGCCTGCCTTTTAACCTACCTACCTGACAGACCTGCGTAGTGGTTACGACTCAGGCTACTAACCTCAAGGTCGGCAGTTCAAAACTACCAGCCGTTCCGTGGGAGAAAGATGAGGCTTTCTGCTCCCATAAAGATTTATAGCCTCAGAAACCCTGTGCAGGGTCACTATGAGTTGGAACCAACTCCACGGTACTTAACAACAACAAACCTGACAGACCTGCCTGCCTGCCAGGCTTGCCTGGCAATTCTTGGTTTATCTCACCTAGATTTTGGGATTCTCCCACCTCTACAATTGTGAGCCATTTCCTTAATATAAACTTCTGTTTATATATAAATGTGTATAAGTTTCCATGGTTTTGCCTATTGAGAAAACCCAGTCTAAGACAGTTGGCAAAAACAAAAGAACTTCTCAATGAGATGGATTGATACAACAGTCACAACAATGGACTCAAACTAAACAATATTAATGAAGATGGTGCAGGACTGGGCAACATTTTGTTTTATTATAAACAGGTTGCTATGAGTCAGAGTCAAATCAATGGCACTAACAATAACCACTGTGAGACTTTTCCAGTTTGAGTTGAAGTTCAATTCCTTATGTCAGAAAGTGTGCTGCTAATTGGGAGCAGTGAGCCACTGAAAGCAAACCTTTTCCTTCTAGTGCCAGCTTATAAAGTAAGAAGGGAAGTTCTGGACAAATGGCATTCAGAGCTCTAGATGGCAGTTCCTCTCAAGAACTGGATTTGCACACTGTCTTACAGTTGTTAAGTCCTCACTGACCAATTGAGACTTACACTCAACAACCAAGCAGATAGCCTCTGAAAACCTGTTTTGGTGGCCTCTGTGCTTAGGGTGGTACCCAGATGTTTTAGGCTATCGTCTATAAAGAAGCAAAACCAGTGAAATATATATGAATATATATATTTAAATATATAGAGACAAATTTGATTTTTTAATTTAAATGGCACATGCAGTTGTGAAAGCTGGCAAGTTCCAAATTCATGGTTCAGACGTCAGTCTGGAGGCTTCTCCTAACTTACATGTTTGCGTAAATATTCACTTATATATACTGGAGACAAGTCACACACCCAGCAAATTCCCCCTTTCAACTGATTGACTACTCATATAAGATCTCATCATGTAGGAGATTATAATAGATTATGGAAGAACAATCAGTCCATTGTTTGCCAAACCACCAAGAATCCTAGCCTATCAAATTAATGAATAACACTAACCATCATAGTCTATTCCTTGCTCCTGGATTGTATTTTGGTTCAGAGGTCAGGGTAGGGCTTGTTGTTGTTAGGTGCCATGGAGTTGGCACCAACTCATAGTGACCCTAAGCACAACAGAATAAAACACTTCCTGGCTCCGTGCCAACCTCACAATCATTGCTAAGCCTGAGGTCATTGCTGCTGCCACTATGCTAATCCATCATGTCAAGGGTCTTAAACTCTTTTTCTCTGACTCTCCACTTTACCAAACATTATATCTTTCTCCAGGGATTGGTCCCGCCTGAAAATATGTCTGAAGTATGAGAAAGTCTGGCCATCCTGGCTTCCAGGAAGAACTCTGACTGTACTTCTTCCAACACAGATTGGAATGCTTTTTGGCAGTTCGTGGTACTTTTAATATTCACTTCCAACATTCAAATGCATCAATTATCCTATGGTCTTCCTTATTCACTGTCCAGCTTTCACATGCATATGAGGTTATTGAAAATACCATGGCTTGGATCAGGTGCAACTTAGTCCTCAAACTGACATCTTTGCCTTTCAAGACTTTAAAGAGGTCTTATGCAGAATATTTCCCTAATGCAATACGTTGTTTGATTTCTTGACTGCTGCTTCCATAAGTGTTGATGGTTGATTTGAGCAAAATGAAGTCTTTGACAGCTTCAATCTTTTCTCCATTTATATGGATGTAGTTTAGTGGTCCAGTGGTGAGGATTTTTATTTTTGTTACATTTAGATGCAACTCATACAGAAGGCTGTGGTCTTTGATCTTCATTAGTAAGTATTTTAAGTCATCCTCACGTTCAGTAAGCAAGGTTGTATTATCTGCATATTGCAGGTTGTTAATGAGTCTAACTCCAATCCTGGTGCCACGTTTTTCCTTATGTAATCCAGCTTCTCAGATTATTTGCTCAGCATACAGATTGAATAAATATGGTGAAAGAATACAGCCCTGGCACATACCTTTCCTAATTTGAAACCATTTGGTATTCCCTTGTTCTGTTCTAGTGACTGCCTCTTGGTACAGATTCTTCATGAGCACAATTAAGTGTTCCAGAATACTCATTCTCCACAATGTTGTCCATAGCTTGTCATGATTCATACAGTCAAAAGCCTTTGCATAGTCAATTAAGCACAGATAAACATCTTTCTGGTATTCTCTGCTTTCAGCCAAGATCCATGTGACATGTGATGTCAGCAGTGATATCCCTCGTTCCATGTCCTCTTGTGAATCCAGCTTGAAGCTCTGGAAATTCTCTATCAATGTATGCTTATAGTTGTTTTTATATTATCTTTAGCAAAATATTTTACTTGCATGCGATATTAATTATATTGTACAATGATTACTGAATTCCATTGAGTTACCTCTTTGGAATGGGCACAAATATGGATCTCTTCCAATCTCTTCCCAATTTCTTGGCATAGATGAGTGAGTGCCTCCAGTGCCACATGAATTTGTTGAAAGATTTCAATTTTTATTCCTTCAATTTCTGGTGCCCTGTTCTTTGCCAATGCTTTCAATGCACCTTGGACTTCTTCCTTTAAGATCATTGATTGGCTCTTGATCATATGCTACCTCTTGAAATGGTTGAACATTGACCATTTCTTTTTGTTATAGTGACTCTGTGTATTCCATCTTTTGATGCTTTCTGCATCATGCAGTGTTTTACCCATGGTGATGATGGTGGTAATTATGTGCTGTGGAGTTGGTTCCAACTCATAGAGACCCTGTATAGGGTTTTCGAGGCTGTAAATCTTTACAGGAGCAGAGAGCCTCATCTGTCTCCCACAGAACAGCTGGTAGTTTTGAACTGCTGACCTTGAGATCAGCAGCTGCCTATAACCACTATACTACCAGAAAATCCTTCCATAGTTTAAATTGAGGCTTGAATTTTTTTTTCTTCAGTTCCCTCAGCTTGAGAAATGCTGAGCAAGTCTTTCCCTTTTGGTTTTCTAACTCCAGGTCTTTGCACATTGTGTTGGAATATTTGACTTTGTTTTCTCCTGCTGACCTTTGAAACTTTCTGTTCAGCTCTTGTACCTCCTCATCCCTTCCGTTTGCTTTAGCATTTGTATGCTGGGTAACAAGTTTCAGAACCTCTTCTGACATCCATTTTGGTCTTTTCCTTCTTTCTTGTCTTCTTAATGACCTTTTGCTTTCTTCCTGTATGATGTTCTTGATGTCATCCCACAACTCTTCTGGGCTCCAGTCTTTAGTGTCTAATGCATCAAATCTGTTCTTCAGATGATCTCTAAATTCAGGTGGGATATGTTTAAGGTCATATCTTGGCTCTCTTGGACTTGTTTTAATTTTCTTCAGCTTCATCCTGAATATGAGCCATTGATGGTCTGTTCCACGGTTTGCCCCTGGTCTTGTTTGGCTGATATGGAGCTTTTCTATGGTATCTTTCCACAGGTGTGGTGAATTTGATTTCTGTGTATTCCATCTGGTGAGGTCCATGTGTGTTTTATGCTATTTTAAAAAGGTAATTGAAATGAACAAAGTCTTACAGAATTCTGTCACGAGATCTCCGACATCATTTCTATCACCAAGGTCATATTTTCCGACTACTGATCCTTCTTCTTTGTTTCTAACCTTTGCATTCCAGTTGCCAGTAATTATCAATACATCTTCATTGCATGTTTGATCACTTTCAGACTGAAGAAGTTGGTAGAATTCTTGAATTTCATCATTACTGGCTTTAGTGGTTGTTGCATAAATTTTAATAACAGTGGTATTAAGTGGTCTTCCTTATGTTGTTGTTGTTGTTAAGTGCCTTCGAGTCGGAGCCGACCCATAGCGACCCTGTACAGGGTCTTCCTTATAGGTGTATGGATATTTTCCTATTACAAACACCATTGTACTTTAAGACAGATCTTGATTTTTTGTTTTTGATGATGGGTTGGGGCAGTTCATTACATTGGGAGTCTGAAGAAAGTGCTTGGGAGTAGGAGGGATGATGGATTCTCCATGATGTTTATCTTATGTTGTTATTGTTGTTAGGTGTCCTTGAATCAGTTCCTACTCATAATGACCCTATACACAACTGAACAAAATACTGTCTGGTCCTGCACCATCCTCACAATCCTTGCTATACTTGTAACCTCTGTGTCGATCCGTCTCCTTCAATATCTTCCTCTTTTTCATTGACTCCACGGCACATAACCACCACCACCATACTTTACCAAGCATGATGTCCTTCTCCAGAGACTAGTCTCTCCTGATAACATGTCTAAAGCACAGGACAAAGTGTTGCCAACCTTGCTTTTAAGGAGCATTCTGGTTGTACTTTTCCCAAAACAGATGTGTTTGTTCTTCTGGCAGTCCATGGTATATTTAATATTCTTCAACAACACCATAATTCAAAGGCATCAATTCTTCTTCAGCTTTCCTTATTCATTGTCTAGCTTTCACATACATATGAGGCAATTGCAAGTATCATGACTTGAGTCAGGGACACTTTAGTCCTCAAAGTGAATCTTTGTTCTTGAACACTTTTAAAAGGTCTTTTACAGCATATTTGTCTAACACAAAATGCCATTTGATTTCTTTGAGTGGTTACGATTCGGGCTGTGAACCTTAAGGTCAGCGGTTCAAAACTACCAGCTGCTCCGCGGGAGAAAGATGAGGTTTTCTACTCCCGTAAAGATTTACACCCTCGGAAACCCTGTACAGGGTCGCTATGGGTCAGAACTGACTCAATGGCACTTAACAACAACCATGATGTTATTTACTGATCAGTTGTAAGGATTTTCATTTTGTTTACAATGAGGTGCTATTCATACTGAAGGCTATAGTTTTTTCTCTTCGTCAATAAGTTTTTTAACTTCGCTTCTAGCAAGCAAGGTTGTGCTGTAAACAAGGCTAAGCAAGGTTGTACTAATGAGTCTTCCCCAATCCTGATGTCACATTTTTCATCATATAACCCAGCTTCTCATATTATTTGCTCAGCATATTGGATACGTATACAATCCATTCCTAATATCAAACCATTCAATGTCCCCTTGTTCTGTTCTAACAACTGTCCCTTGGTCTAAGTACAGGTTCCTCATAAACACAATTAAGTGTTCTGGAATACCTATTCTCCACAATATTATCCATAGTTTGTTATGATTCACACAGTTGAATGCCTTTGTACTGCCAATAAAATACAAATAAACATCTTTCTGGTATTTTTTGCTTTTAGCTAAGATCCATCTGATGTCAGCAATGATATCCCTTATTCCATGTCCTCTTCTAAATCTAACTTGAATTTCTGGCAGCTCTATGTGTCAATGTACTTCTATAATTGTTTTAGATTTATCTTCAGCAAAATTTTACTTGCATGTGATATTAATGATATTTTTCAATGATTTCGGCATTTCATTGGATCACCTTTCTTTGGGATGGGTACAATATGGATCGCTTCCAATCGGTTGTTGGCCAAGTAGCTGTCTTTTATATTTTGATATAAATGAGTGAGCACCTCCAGTGTTGCATCTATTTATTGAAACATTTCCATTTTTATTGCATTAATTGCTGGAGCCTTGTTTTTTGCCAATGCCTTCAGAACTGCCTGAACTCCTTCCTTCAAAACCATCAGTTCTTTATCATATGATACCTCTTGAAATGACTGAACACAGGCTAATTCTTTTTGGTACAGTAAATCTGAATTCCATCCATCTTCTGTTGATGTTTACAGAGTCATTCAGTGTTTTGTCTGTAGAATCCTTCAGTATTGTAACCTAAAGCTTGAATTTTTTCTCATGTCTTTCAGCTTGAGAAATACCAACCATGTTCTTCCTTTTTGGTTTTCTAACTCCATGTCTTTGCACATTTCATTATAATAGTTGACTTTGTCTTCTTGAGTTACCTTTGAAAATTTCCATGCAGCTCTTTTTCACTTCCTCATTTATTCCAGTTGTTTTAGCTTCTCTAGGCTCAAGAACAAGTTTCAGACTCTCTTCTGACATTCACTTTGGTTTTTATCTTATAGTTCTTTTTATCTGCAGCTTTGAAACTTTGGTTTAGAGTCCTGATGTTGCACTGGATTGCTAACCACAAGATTGGTGGTTTATACTCATCAACTACTCCATGGAGACCCTACACACTTGCTATGAGTCAGAACTGACTCGATGACCCTTAACAACGACTTTGACTTGGGGGTCCCTGAGTGGTACAAATTGTTGATGCACTTGGCTGCTAAACAAAATTTAAAGGTTTAAGTCTACCCAAATGTGTCTTGAAAGAAATGCCTGGAGGTCTATTCCTGAAAAATCAGCTGTTGATAGCCCTATGGGCACAGTTCTACTCTGACACACATGGGGTTGTCATGAGTAGGAGTCAACTTGAGAGCAACTGATTGATTAGTTTTTGCTTGTACCAATTTTAGCCTGAGGCAGAAAAAAAAAGGTTTTTTTTTTTCATCCCTGTGAGGTTTCAGGTTAACTTGCTCTTGTTGTTGTTGTTGTTAGGTGCCATCGAGTTGGTGCTGACTCATAGTGACCTTATATACAGCAGAACGAAACACTGCCTGATCCTGAGCCAACCTTACTATTGTTGCCACACTTGAGCTCATTGATGCTACCACTTTGCCAATCCATCTCACTGGGGGTCTTCCTCTTCTTCTCTGACCCTCCACCTTACCAAACATGATATCCTTCTCCAGCGACTTGTCCCTCCTGACAATATGTCCGAAGTATGAGAGACGAAATTTGGCCATCCTGGCCTCCAAGGAGCACTCTGGTTGCACTTCTTCCAAAACAGATCTTTTGGTTCCTTTGGCAGCCCATGGCACTTTCAGTATTATCCTCCAGCACCATAACTCAAAAGCATCAATTCTTCTACGATTGTTTTGAATTGTTGGACAGAGGAATGAACCTCTCTTCTCTTGGCTTTCAGGTGAGGCAGTTGGCAGAAACCTTTTCTGCTTGTAGCACTTCACTAGAAATAGAGAAGGAACCAGTTCACACCAGATGCTAGACATTTTTTTTTTGGGGGGGGGGGGAGGGTGTTGGTTGAGTCACTGAAAGTTTTAGCCTGGAAAGACAGGTGGCCTGGGTCTGAAAAACCTTAACTAGATGTTTTCCTATAGGACGTGTTAACTGCCCAGTGGGGCAGGGACTTCTCTTGCATGGCACCACCCTGATTTAGTCTGCTCCACAGCTGGGGTATGCTACTTACAATATCCTCATTCCAGCTTTATCTTTGGAGTAGTCAGGACTATGTTGCAAGGGTTAGATATCCAACTTAACATGACTTTTGTTGAAAAAATAATTTATTGGTTTAAGAACTGGAAAGTCCAGGTTACAGATAGATCGAAGAGATCAGACAAAAACCTCTGTCTCATGGTACATCATATTTTAGGCCTACCATCTGCCCCTACCTGTGCCCAACCAAATTGTTCTCATTGACAGTGTTAGACTAATTGTTTGTTCTAAAGGTGTGAGCTGTGATTGACCATCCATGAACTAAGAGTGAACTCAGCTAAAAATTGGGTGTTAATATACTGGACCACAGGTCAGTTTGAACTACAAAGTCAATGGTTCAAATTCACCAGACACTCCTTAGAAACCCTATACAGAGTCACTATGAATCAGAACTGACTCGATAGCACGTAACAACAACAGCCAATAGTAAAAATACATTGAGAGTGAAAGATGAATGTTTTTCCCCTAAGATCAAGAACAAGACAAGGATGCCCACTCTTGCCACTTCTGCTCAACACTGTACTAGAGGTTCTAGCCAAGAATTAGGCAAGAAAAATAAATTGAAAGTACCCACATTAGAAAGGGGGAATGTGGTGGCTCTGTAGGATAAGCACTGGACTGTGAACCACAGATTGGCAGTTCAAGCCCACCAGCTGCTCCATGGGAAAAAGATGAGGCTTTAGCTCCTTCAAAGATATATAGCCTCAGAAACCCTATGTTGTAATTAAATGCCATTGAGTCAGTTCCAATTCATAGTCACCCCATATAGGGTTTCTGAGGAGCGGCTGATAAGCTTGAACCTCTGACCTAATGGTTCAAACTGACCTTGCAGTCCAGTGCATTAACCTATAGCACCACATCAGGACTCCTATGTTGTTGTCATTGTTAAGTGCCATCCATCGAGTTGGTTCTGCTGCATAGAGACCCTATATAGGGTTCCTGAGGAGTGGCTGGTGGGCCATTAACCCACAGTTCCATACCAAGACTCCAGGACTCCTATACAGGATTGCTACAGCACTTATCAACAATAACATTGGAAAGGAAGAAATAAAACTTTCTCTCTTCACAGATGATATGATCTTGTATTTTGAAAATCCTTAGGGAATGACTAAAAACTATTCGAACTAGTACATCTTAACAAGGTTGCAGGATACAGATCAATATACAAGTATCATTTGTGTTTCTGCACTTAAAATGAACAATCCAAAAATGAAATTAAGAAAACAATTCTATTTACAATAGCATAGAAATACTTAAATAAGTTTAATAAATGTTGTTTTTAAGTGCTGTCAAGTAGGCTCTGACTCATAGATACCCTGTATAGAATTTCCAAGAAGAAGCTTGTAGGTTTAACTGTCCACCTTTGATTAGCAGTACAGTGCTTATCCTGCAGTGACACACAATAAAAATGTAAAATGTATATACTGAAAACTACAAAATATTGTTAAAATAAAGATCAAAGTA
>NW_006408968.1:327482-328992 GCF_000296735.1 Chrysochloris asiatica
TATTTTTCAGGATGTTAGGGAAATATTATTCCAGAAGGTCTTCAACTATCTCCTCTGTGGTCTTCTGTGATCCTTGCTGTTCGGAAATTCCAATAATCCTCAGATTATTATTCTTCATGTTGTTCCACATGAATCTTAGACTTTCTTCAGATTTTTAAAATTATTTTTTCTGCTTGCTCTCATAGCTTGCTGGTTCTGGCTTCCATTAATTCAGTTCTACTCCTTTGTCCTTTCAGTGTATTTTCCATTTCTGATATTTTATTATTAAGTATTTGGACCTCTTTTTGCAGGTTTTGAGTCATTTCCGCTGCTATGTCTATCATATTTGATTGTTTTTGTAGCGCTTTCCTGAGTTTTTCTGTCTTTTTCTCAACCTCTCTGTTGTGGGAGTCCAGCTCTCACAGGGGTCGCGGGACACAAGAGGAGACGTGGAGTCAGCAGGAGCAAGGGGGAGACAGGTCTCCGCTTAGTTGGCTGATGGAGCTCTCTCTCGGGCCCAGCTCAGCAAGTCTTTATTTTTATACTTAAAACTACACAGTACATAATGAATTGCTACTTTGATCTTTCCTTGAATTATTACACAGTTTATCATAACATTCTGACACCTGGTCATTAAACAACTTTGACAAAAATATTTCTGTGATGTTCAAACTGACTTTCATCTCCTTTCCCAGTATGTGATAAATTGTTTCTTCTTGTTTCCACTAAAAGATTAAGTCAAACTTTACACAAATCATTTCTACTTATCAGACCCCGATTACATTTTCTTAGTAACATAGTTTCTATTAATCATCAATGCTCGCACTACCTTATTATTTCTACTAACTAATTATCAATCTTCTATCCTACATAATGTACTACTATTTTCGTAGTAAAAGTACTACTAGCATCTACTTATTTATTCATTAAATTGCTTGATAACAATGTTTTTATGTTAATTTCTTTTTGAAGCTATGTGGCATAAAGCCCAACCTGACTAATTGCTGCAGGAAATGTAGATTATCAAGTTAAAACTACCCTTCACTTAAGTTCATTATTTTCTGCCTATTTACGCAGGTGCTTGTATGTAGGGGTTTGTGAATTCTGGCTTGTAACTGATTGTGGTGAGGTCAACTTGACTTTAGTTTGCTATCTGCTTTTGTTGTCTCATAAATGCAGTTACTTTGTACTTAGGTTTCCTGTGAAGGGGAGTTGCTTATACAATTCTCTTTGAATTCAGGCTACTGAAGTTGAGATAATTTCCCAAGGTTTGTAGATCTCACAGTAAAAGCTGTGAATATGGCAATATTATATATTTTTACAAGTGAATTCACAGTTAACTTGAAGGGAAGATAGAAGCCAGCTTCTGAGAATGATCTGCTTTGCATGATGTCTCTCCTTCTGCTGGGACTGTGTCAAACAACAGAAGCCAAGCTGCTTCCCGCACTCAGTGGAGCCTTTGGATGCACCTCAATATCATTCTCCTGAATTCCTTCTCAGGCAGTTCCAAAGTCTGCCTTCCTTCCAATGG
>NW_006408968.1:329692-387813 GCF_000296735.1 Chrysochloris asiatica
TTTTTCTGTCTGTCTCCATCTCCTAAAGCCCATTCAGATGTTACTTCTAGTGAGATACAACCCAGGGCCGGCTCCAGCCATTTTGGGAGACCTTCCATTTTAAGCTCTTCGTGTTGACTCCTCCACCTTCGTCAATCTGGGCCCAGTGGTCTTTGCTAAGTAGATCTGTGCATATGCATAGTAGAACCCTCCGGTGATGGGAGTCGTGGGTCCACTCGCTCAGGCACCCCCTCTAGTCACTAGAGTGGAGGTGCACAGACAGAGAAATGAACAGAAAAAAAGGTCACACCTTGAACTACTGACCTTGTGGTTCACAGTCCACTATTGATCTTATAGTACCACATCAGTAATATGTATATCTAAGTAAAGCTGCTAAACAAGAGAAAGAAGATGCAGTGTAGCCCACTTCCTTTGGCAATATGTATTTCTGCTGCTTATTTAGTATCTGGTCCACACGACAGCCCTTCCAGGTTCTGCTGTGGCCCCTTTTCCCCAAGATTCATGGTGTGACCTTGCCCATGACTTCCCTAGAAGAGCCTTGTCACCCCTAGAGGCAGAGGTCAGACCGGGATCCAGAGATGATGTCCAGCCCACTCCTAGAGCATCCACCCAGGGGGCTGGGCTGCCCTTCTTTTCACAGCTGGTGTGTACTTGCACTCCACTGTCAAGCTCAGGCACTATGTTCTTATATATAGGTAGAACTCTATAGGAAATCAAGGCAATGTTTAACCCACTGGGTAGATTTTCATCATCTCTTGGATGCTGTTATTGTTAAGTGCTGTTGAGACAGTTTTGACTCATAGAGACCCTATATAGGGTTTTTGAGAAGCGGTTGGTGGGTTTGAACTGCCAACCTTTCAGTTAGTAGTCCAGTGTTTATCCTACAGTGCTACATCAGGACTCTTAGGTATAGGGAATGAAAATGCTGAAATTTTGATTGTCAAGATTAAAATGCTCTGTACTTTGTAAAAGTCTCTTAATCGCAGTTATATGGTCCATAGTTGATAACTTTTCCTTACCTGTTGCTGACTCATAGTGACCCTATAGAGGAGAACTGCCTCTATGGAGTTTCCAAGGCTGTCACAGAGGCTAGCTGTTGCATCGTTCTCCTTTGGAACAGCTGGTAGGTTTGAACTGTCAACTTCACAGTTATCAGTAGAGTACTTTAACAACTGCATCACCAAGGCCCCTATGGTTTTGTTAGAAAGACAAAAGCAAGTCTAGAAATTTTCAGCCAGACTTTGTTGCTGTTAACTGCTGTCAAATCTTCCCTGACTCATGGTTGTTGTTAAGCGCCATTAAGTTGATTCTGACCCATAGCAACCCTGTATAGGGTTTCCAAGAAGAAGCTAGTGATCTTGAACCACCAACCTTGCAGTTCAAATGACTTTGCAGTCTGACACATTAGTCCACAGCGCCACACCAGGACTCATGGTAAGCCTTCATAAAATAAAACAAAATGCCGCCCAGTCCTGTGCCATGACTATACTGGATTGCAGATCATCCCACTGTGGTTCATAGGTTTTCATTTACTGATTTTTGGAAGTAGACCCCTCGTCTCTCAGTCTGGAAGCTCTGCTGAGATTTTTATTTTTATTTTTTAGTTGAAGGAGCATGAGGGATGGTATGTAGGTAAAGCAGAACCCCTATTTGCTGATGCCATATTTCTTCCTGCCTTTCTCAGAGGAGTAGCTAGACAAGGAAGGAAACATTGCTGAGTAGCCCACTAGCAAACTAGCACAGAGTTTTTTAGTGTTTTTTTTTTTTTTCTTTCTACTGATTTATTTAAAAAGGACAGAATTATTACATCAGAAAATCAAGGCTAAGGAAACTGTGAGCTTCCTGATAGTCAAGCCAAGTAAAATACATACAGAAATCCATCAAAAAAGACATTCTTATTCTTTGTTTGGGATCTGACAAAACTCTGTTCTATGAGTCACTAAATAAGAAACCTTGATTATCATATTTTTTTTGCAGAAAATGTAGACATTTCATATAGGATTTGCTTTTTAAGACAATTTTTAGTAAAAAGATAAGGGAAATGGTTGAGTAATGGTTGAAAACAGTAAGAGGGAGATAGGCCACACATTTTCTTTTCTGAGACCTGATTTGATACTGAAGTAAATCTGAGACATTGATGGATTTTGTAAGCAATGAGAATTCTGTTTCTACCATTTGATAGTAGAATTTACAAGGTAACAATGACTGGGTTATATACCAGTTGATAGAAGTAGTGGTCTTGGGTGGGAATTGGGCTTGCTCACCAGAAAACTATTCACTGCTCAATGCATGATGAATATTTTGGCAGTGCTAATGGTGAGATCGATGGCAGTGGGTTAATATAGATGAAAGAAAATGGTGGCTGTAAGATGAGGCAAAATCATAATTTGTTAAGTTAGATTGAAACTTTCATGCCACTGACTAGAATGGTGGTGGTGATTGGGTGCTGTCAAGGTGGTCTTAACTTATAACAACCCTGCATAGGGTTTCTGAGGCTATAAAATTTTTTTTTAATGTTTTATTGTGAATTATGTGATAGTCTACATGGGAGAACATTAGCTTTACATTCATTCTGTCATATATCGTTTCATTGCCATGGTTACAATCCCCTCCATGCATCATCAACCAACCAAAGGGTATACCCTGCAAGCCTGCCCCCCTGGTCGTCAGCGCACTGTCCCTCTCCCTCTCTGGGTCTAAAGTCCCCAGTTGCTCCAACTCTCCATGTCATCGTCTCTGCCTCCATCTCAGGCATCACTGCTTCTCTGGGTAGGGTCCCACTCTCCGCTCTTCTCCCTTGATGGTCCCAGGGACCTCTGCTCCTAGACTGCAAAGTTAATCACTCCCCTCCTTGCTATAAAATGTCTACCTTTACATTTGCAACCCTCACAATGAGTCCTGATAACAATTATTCACTATTGTATCACAAGAGTCCTATCCCTATCTCCTTTCATCAGCCCTGCCTAGACAGATTGGATATGACTCAGTGGAGATTCTACCTTCCTCCATGCCCTTTGGATCTAGGTTCCCTCTTGAAAGCATGTAAGCCAGTCACTTCTTGCCTTTGTACCCCCCACCCCCCGCGCCATTTTGGGTAGCCAATGTCCAAGTTGCCCATCCCTATCTACTCTGTGTATGGAGGGGGTGGGAATGATCCTTGCTGTAAAGATTTGTTCCCTCTTTTGAGCTACTGCATCCATAGGTGTAGGTCAAGTTCATCAAATTGTATCAGATTACTCTTTTTTTCCTCTTCTTTCTTCTTCTAGTTGAGCTCTGATCATCCAGTCATTGAAGCCAGGTCCAGTGGGTATTATCTGCAAGTGTGGGTGTTCTTGTGCATATGCCCTCTCTTCTTATCAGCTGGACGCTTCACTCTCCACTCTAGTCCTCCCTCTGTGGCTATGTCACTGACTCAGGGCCCAAGAGTCTCCAGGTCTTGCCACACTGCTGGCCCACCAGGTCTCCACCCGGGTTCACAGGAGTCTATTAAACATTGTAGGGTTTAGCTTGCAGCTTCATTGCTGTTTTTCCCTCATTTCCCCTTATCAGTGATGAACGTGATCACCAATCAGAGCGTGTATTCCCGTTGAGTCTTAGTCTTGGAAGGGGGTTTGCTTAGCACAGAGTTTTAATGAGATATTCAAGCTATACCTAACCACGTAGTTATCATGAAGATGTCATGAAGATACCATTCATGAGAATTCTTTATAGTTGTATTTGCATTCAAACAAACAAATGACCAATTGCTGCTTAGTTGACCTTGACTCAGGACAGCCCCATGTGTGTCAGTGTTATGTTCCTGAGGGTTTTCAATGGCTGATTTATTTTGGAAGTTCTTTACCAGGCCTGTCTTCCGAGGTGCTCTGGATGAACTTGAACCACCAACTATTCATCTTCAGCTTGCATATGAGTACGTTAATCATTTGTACAGTGTTTTTTGTTGTGTGTGTAGTAGTATTTACCTCTTATACTCATAGTAACCCTACAGGGCAGACTAGACCTGCCTGTTGGGATTTCCAAGGCAGAGGAGTCCTGGTGTGGTGCTATGGGTTAATGTGCCGGACTGCAAAGTTGGTTTAAATTGCAAGGTTGTTGGTTGAAGCTTACCAGCTGCTCTCATAAACCCTATACAGGGCTGCTATGGGTTGAAATCAACTTGGCACTTAACAACAATCTTCATAGAAGCAGTCTGCCACATCTTTAGCAGATTTCTATAGCTTTCTTCCACAGAGAAGCTGGTGGGTTTCAATTACCAACTTTTTGGTTATCATAGAAGTGCTTAAACACTACATCACTAGGGCTTCTCACTGTTGTTGGTGGTGTTGTTAAGTGCCATCGAGTTGGGTCCAACCTATAATGACCCTTTATAGGGTTTCCAAGAAGCAGCTAGTAACCTTGTAATTCAAACTGACTTTGCAGTTCAGAGCATTAACCCACAGCACCACACCAGGACTCCTCTGACCTCATAAACCTTCTGTTTCTGGCTTTCTTCCTTCCAGCCCAGTTGTATTAATAAAATTGGTAACTATAAGAGGATCGTTGAAAAAAAAAAAAAGGCTGCAAATTTAAGATGTTCACACCTATGCTACCTTTAGGCTCTGGGAAACCATCTCAAGCAGAATCACATGGCCCAAGTCCTCCACCATCTTGTACAATGATCCCTCAATTGAGAGCCCTACATGTTGGTCTCCTGCATATTGTTGTTTCCTTTACAACCGTCCTTATTTTCAACTCATGCATGCAGGCCACAAATATGTAGACAAGTGTCAGTGGCTACTTCCAGCACATACTGTTGAGCTCCTGCAAAACCCCCAAAGCCCAAGTCTATAAAAAGAAAGAGACTAACAAAATCCAAACACACAAGATGGAAAAAAAAAAATGTAGTCTTTATTGTCTTTAAATTGCATAGTACTCTGATTGTGCACGCTTTTAAATAGAAAGCAAGGTAACCCACTTGAAAATATTCTCTTGCACAGTATATTTCACGCTGTTTTACTATGAGCAGGAGCAGGGACCAAAACGCTGCTTTGGCTTAAAAAGAACTAGGATCAGACTAAGCAGAAGTTGGAGAGTTGGAGGGGCTTTGGCCATAGAAGAGAAAAAAATGTTGAAGGATGTTGAGATTTTAATAGGATTTAGAAGAGGCAGAAAGGGGGAGTCTTCAGTGATGTCAGGAGATGGGATTCAGGAGCAGCCTAGAGAAGAAGGGAAAGTAGAAAGGCATCTAGAGGGTCGGTCAATGCCTTGTGCTCAAATCTGAGATGAATGCCATTGCCAGAAGTGATCCCCAAGATGGCACATTGGCTGGCCGGGAGACACAGTCTGGGCATTTCTATGGCTACAGCCACATACTAAAAAAATAACTTAAAAGCTATACAATTGTCCTTATAAATATTTTGTCTTTTAAAACTAACTAGTGTTGGTTAAAAAAAGGTTCACAGTTACTCTGAAGAGAGCTGAATTTCTATTGCACAGTAGTGGAAAAAATCCGCTGTGATCCCCATGTGTAAACAATGATTCCCTTCTCCTCTGGCAACTTCAGACACAGAGAAACAGTTATTTGCTGTAGCAAAAGCACTTGGGTACAAGGCACGTCGAAGCTGTCAAGCTCTACAGGATATCATACTTGGAACACGCAGAATGCCCACTTCTCTTCCCACTGGCACCCTTGCCCTTGGTACAGAACTTGACTCAGACTAAATGTGGTGATGGTCTCTTCATTCTCCCGTCTCATTCCACAGTCACAGATTTGGCCAAATTTCTGGGGAAGTCAACCTAAAATGAAAGTAAACAGCTGTCAGAGCCCCACAGATCTTAGCAATTTGCTGTCTCTTAAAGTCTATTATCAAAGTACTTGAGAATAAAGAGCAGATGTCCCTGGTCACCTAGTACCATCAGCACCTTGAGACCTGAATATTAGAAGCAGGTTCCTGACTCAGGAAGCTACACTTACCAGTGTAATGCTTAAGTAATTCAATAAACACTTATTGTTTACCTGACCTATGTCATGCTATTACTCACTGCCATCGAGTCAATTCCAAATTGAGTCCTGGGTGGCACTGTGGGTTAATGTACTGGACTGCAAGGTTGATTTTTACTGCAAGGTTGGTGGTTCAAGCTCAACATTCACTTCTCAAAAACCCCATAAAGGGTCACTATGAGTTGGAACCGACTCGACGGCACTTAACAACATACCATGACTTATAGCAACTGTTCCATAGGCTTTCTGAGACTGTAAATCTATATGGAAGCAGACGGCCTCATCTTTCACCTGTGAAGCAGATGGTAGGTTCAAATCACTGACCTTCAACACAAACCAGTGCTTACCTTACTGCACTACCAGGACTCTTTGCATACCATGTTAGTACTATTAAAATAATATGTTTAGCTTTTAAAATCAGCTGACTCAATTTGTTCCAGAAAAATTCACTATTTTTGGAAGGATATTCATTAGATCCATATAGACCTATAACTTTAGGAAGGGGTTAGCAAGGAAATGTGACAAAGAATAAATGAGGAAGTGGGCTTCAGTTTTATCTGGAATGTCTTATTTTGCTTATATGTTAAGGAATGGTGAAAAGAAAACTCGTCAGATGTCCATCAACAGAAGAAAGTAATAACAAAATATGGTACACACATTCAGTGTATTGAGTCACAGAGAATGAAGCCCTGATATATGCTATCATCTGGATGTACCTTGAAAACATTATGATGTGGGAAATAAGTCAGGTAAAAAAGACAAATATATGATCCCACTTAGTGGGGAATTATTCCTTAAGGGGTGCTGCTGGGTTTGTTTGGGATGATGAAAAGCTTTTGGAGATAGATCGTGGTTATATAACATGGTGAATGTGTAATTAGTATCACTGAATTATATACATGGAGATATTTAAAATGGCAATTTTGTTCCAATATATATACAACATATACACTTTTTATCTCAATGAATTTTTTTTAAGAGGAAACAAATATGGCAAAATGTTAGTTAATGCCAATTCTGAATAATATGTTCATCAGTTGATTGCTATATTATTCTTTCTATGAGGGCAAGTAAAAAAGTATTGCTACAAATTCATAGAAACCTTGATTAAACAAAAATATCACAATGTGAATCTATTGTTTCTCATATATTCTCCATCTAGGTTTATACACTCTTCTGTAGGCTTCGATTTATACCACAACAAAAGGACAGTTTGGGCATCCTTGAGGCATTCAAATCATGTTCTTTTTAAATGGTCTTTGAATTTGAGGAACAAAAGGAAGTCTGAAGGAGCAAGATCAGGGCGGTAGGTTGGAGAGGATAAGGTTTTCCAATGAAATTCTAATAGGACAGCCCTTGCTACTCTGGGATAATGAGAAGGCAGGTACATTGCCTTGAGGGAAAAAAATTACTTGCCGCAAATTACCTGGGCCTTTTTCTCCACAATGCAGCTTTCAATTCTCTTAAACCTTCTTCCTAATAAGTCCCCATGATCATCCTGTGACCTTTGAGGAAAATCTACCAAGATTACCCCTTGGGAATCCCAAGTCTCTGAACTGAACTGATGTCTCTGCATTGAATTTAACAGGTCCTGCAGATTCCTTTGGAAACCACAGTTTTGAATAGACCAGTTTTTGGAAGGTTAATGAGACTAAGACAAGTGTATTACTTAGAGAAGTCTGCAGTCATCCACTGATTGCAGAAACATGTTTAAACATATTTTGTTTAGAATAAAAATTGTTGTATGAACTGGAATTCTAGTTGCAATATTTTTGACATTCCTTTGTATTGTTATATATTTTAAAAAGCTTCTCAAAATAAAATTGCATTGAAACTAAACTTTCATTTCTTTGTTCAATGAATGGTGTGTTCTTATGTACTTCCTGGGGAGATCATAAATTGTTTTGTTGTTTGTTTTTCTGGAAAATAATTTATTTGTCAATATATTTTAGAAGCCTCAAATAAGGAGAAGCTTAAACATGGGACAATGATATATGTACAAAGTTGTTCCCTGCAGTGTTGTTTATAAAAGCAAAAAACCTAATAACAGCTTAAAAATCAGAAGAATGGTTAAATAATTATTATGAGAATTCATATTATAAAAACATAATAGAATCTTATGCAACAATTACATATTGCTTACAAGTTTTTAAAGAAGGGAGAAAAATGCTTGATATAATATTGGAAATGTTAGAAATGAATTTACACAGAAAAAAGACTGGAATAAGGTACAAGTTTTCTATTAACATTCCCTTCTGCATGTGAAGGCTACAGTTTAATATTATCTTTATTCATTTCAAAATAATTTTTAAGAAGAAAATTATTTTAAATTAAATTATGTCTCCTAGAATATTAAGTACATCAAATAAGTACTTAAAGGACAAAAAGGCATTTTGGAGTTTGTTATGAATTGAATTGTGTCCCTCCTTACAAAAGAATATATTGAAGTCTGACCCTTACACCTATGGATGTGATCCTATATGGAAATAAAGTTTTCCTTGTTATTGCAATCAGGTCCTACTTGAGTAGAGTGGGTCCTAAATGTAATCACTTTTGAGTTATGATCAGAGAATACATACAGAGACAATCAGGGGGGACAGCATCATATGAAGACAGACATATATAGCAGAAGCATCTCTAAGCCCAGGAGCTCAAGGGATTGCTGGCAGCTACTACATGCTGGTGGTTACTAGGGCACAACTCAAAAAGAGGATAAACACCTGTAAACATCCATTAACAATCAGAACATGAAATATACAAAGTATGAAAATTGGAAGTTGTAAAAAATGAAATAGAACCCATAAAGATAAGATATTCTAGGCATTAGTGAGTTAAAATGGACTGGTATTGGCCATTTTGAATCAGACAATCATATTTTTACTTTGCTGGGTATAATAAATTCAAGAGGAATGATATTACATGCATCATCAAGAAGAACATTTCAAGATCTATATTAATATGCTGTCTGTGATAGGATAATATCTACATGCCTATAAGTAAGACCAGTTAATACAACTACTATTCAAAATTTATGCTCCAATCACTAAAGCCAGTGACGATGAAACTAAGGAATTCTACCAACTTCTTCAGTGTGAAATTGATCAAACATGCAATCAAGATGCACTGATAATTACTGAGGATTGTAATACGAATATAGAAACAACAAGAAAACATCAGTAGTTGGAAAACATATCTTTGGTGATAGAAATGATCATAGAAATCCCATGATAGCATTTTTAAGACCAATGATTTATTCATTGCAAATACTTTTTTCAACAATATAAAAGGAGACTATACGTGGACCTACCAGATGGAATATGCAGGGAACAAACTGTGGGAAAAGACAGTAGAGAAACTCAACATCATTAGCCAAAATAAGGCCAGAAGCAGACTACGAAATAGACCATCAATTGCCGATATGCAAGGTCAAGAGGAAGCTGAAGAAAGTTAAAACAAGTCCACAAGAGCCAAAATATGACCTTGAACATAACCCCACCTGAAACTGAAAACCATCTCAAGAACAAATTTGATTCATTAGACACTAATGACTGATGACCAGGAGAATTGTGGGACAACATCAAAAACATATTGGAAGAAAGCAAAAAGTAATTAGAAAGAAAAGATCAAAATGAATGTCAGAAGAGTCTCTGAAACTTGCTCTTGAGTTTAGAGACGCTAAAGAAACTGTAATAAATGAGGAAGTAAAACAGCCTAACAGAAAATTTCAAAGGTTATCTCAAGAAGACAAAATGTGCAAAAAACTGGAGTTAGAAAACCGAAAGGGAAGATCACACGTTCAGCATTTTTCAAGCTGAAAGAAATGAGGAAAAAATTAAAATCCTGACTGGCAATAAAGGTGGTTGTTCAAAATCACCAGCTGCTTGTTGGAAACTCAATATATACAGGGTCGCTCTGAGTCAGAACTGACTTGACGGCACTTAACAACAATACTGAATTATTCGGAAAGCATCAAAAGAAGATGGAAGGAATACACAGAGTCACTGCACCAAAAAGAAATGGTCAATGTTCAACCATTTCAAGAGGTAGCATACGATCATGAACCTATGGTACTTAAGGAAGAAGTCCAAGCTGCATTGAAGACGTTGTAAAAAGCAATTCCAGAAATTGATGGACTACAGATTAAAATATTTTAACAAACTGATGCAGCACTGGAGGTCCTCATTCATCTATGCTAAGAAATTAGGAAGAGAGTTCTCTGGCTAACTGATTGGAAGAGATCCATGTTTGTGCCCATTCCAATGGGATGCAGAAATCATAGAACAATATCATTAATATCACATGCAAGTAAATTTTGCTGAAGATAATTAAAAAATGGTTGTAACTATACATTGACAAGGAACTGCCGGAAATTCAAGCTGGTTTCAGAAGAAAGGGAAGAATGAGTGTTATCACTGCTGATGTCGCATGGATCTTGGCTGAAAGCAGAGAATACTAGAAAGATGTTTGACAATGCAAAGGCTTTTGACTATGTGAATCATAACCAACTATGGATAACATTGCAAAGAATGGGTATTCCAGAACACTTGTGTTCATGAGGAACCTACACATAGATCAAAAGACAGTTATTAGAACAGAACAAGGGGATATTGCATGGTTTAAAATCAGGTGAGGTGTGTGCCAAGGTTGTATCCTTTTGCAATACTTATTCAATCTGTATGTTGAGTAAATAATCCAAAAATGGATTATATGAAGAAGAACATGGCATGAGGACTGGAGGAAGACTCATTAACACCTGTGATATGCAAATAATATAACCTTGCTTGCTGGAAGTGAATAAGACTTAAAATGCTTACTGATTAAGATCAAAGAGCTCAGCTTTCAGTATGTATTCCACCTCAATGTAAAGAAAACAACAATCCTCACAATTGGACCAATAAATAACATCATGATAAATGGAAAAGAGACTGAAGATGTCAAAGACTTCATTTTGCCTGGATCCACAATCAACACTCATGGAAGCAGTAGTCAAGAAATCAAATGCTATTTGCATTAGGCAAATCTGCTGCAAAAGACCTCTTTAAGTGCACAAGAGCAAAGATATCAGTTTGAGGACTAAGATGCTCCTGACCCAAGCCAAGGTATTTTCAGTTGCTTCATATGTTAAACTTGGACAAAGAATAAGGAAGAACATAAGACAACTGAAGCATTTGAATTATGGTGTTTCAGAAGAATATTGAGAGTTCCATGGACTGCTAGAACAACAAACAAATCTGGGTTGGAAGAAATACAGCCAGAATATCCTTAGAAGGAAGAACGGCGAGACCTCATCTCTCATACTTTGGATCTGTTATCAGGAGGGACTAGACACCTGGAGAAGGACATCATGCTTGGTAAAGTGGAGGGTCAGTGAAAAAGAAGACACACACACACCCCCCCCCACAAGGAGATGGATTGATACAGTGGCCACAGTAATGAGCTCAAACATTAACAGTTGTGAGGATGGTGCAAGACGGGGCAGTATTTCATTCTGTGGTGAATAGGGTTGCTATGAGTTGGAACTGACTCAACAGCACCTAACAACACAACAGCACTAGGTGGTGAAATAGATGCAGAAGGACCTTCTCTTAGAGCTTTGCCCTACATTTGGACTTCTAGCTTCAACTGTGAGAAAATATTTTTCTGTTCTTTAAAGCTACTGACTTGTGGTAATTTTTGTTAGACAGCACTAGCAAACCAAGATAGGATTATATTTCTCCTGCTTGCTTCAGTAGGTACATTTTTAAAGACATACATCATATCCTCGGAGAACAGCCAGGTGGAAGGAGAGGAGCTGGAGTGGAATGACGCTCAAGATGCCCTGGAGGCAGTCCACGGTGTGGGGCAGCTCGATGGTTTTATATGCAAACTTGGAGCTTTCCGTGTCATCTTTGGAACACAGGATAATTGGGCGACCCTAAAGCAGAGAAATATGATCATATAACATAACTTGTCTCTGAAAAAAGCAGTTATCACCCAAAGTGATGTGTGTCTAAAATCAATGTTATGGCAAACAATAATCTCCTGTTTTGCTGGCATTGTGAGTGAGATGAGGTATATGACTTCACATGAAGCTCAGTGTCCATCATTGGTGCTTTTTCGGTGAACTCTCCCCTTTTCTGGTAAGGTGATAACCATACTGCTGCTTTCATTCACTGTCCATTTATTGAGAGGCGACAACATGATTTACAAAAGGCTATGCAGACTCACTCCTCACTCTAATATCTAGTGGGGCTCCTAGTCTAGTGGTGGAAAGCAAAAACACAAACTGGCAAACCCAAAAGAAAAGTTGAATTTCAGATACATATTTTGAAGGCACTATAAGATGTGTTTAAAATGTTGAAGAGCAAAGATGTCAGCTTGAGGACTAAGGTGTGCCTGACCCAAGCCATGGTATTTTCAATAACATCATATACATGTGAAAGCTGGACAGTGAATAAGGAAGACCGTAGAAGAATTGGTGCTTTTGATTTATGGTGTTGGAGGAGAATATTGAAAGTGCCATGGACTGCCAAAAGAACCAACAGATCTGTGTTGGAAGAAGTGCAGCCAGAGTGTTTCTTGGAGGCCAGGATAGCCAAACTTCATCTCTCATACGTCAGATATATTGTCATGAGGGACCAGTCGCTGGAGAAGGATATGTTTCGTAGCATGGAGGGTCACAGAAAAAGAGAAAGACCCCCAGTGAGATGGATTGGCAAAATGGCAGCATCAAAAGTGTGGCAACAATTGTGAGGTTGGCCCAGCACTGGGCAGTGTTTCATTCTGTTGTGCACAGGGGTGCTATGAGTCGGTACTGACTCAATGGTACCTAACAACAACAAAAATAAGAGGTGACTCTGATTGGGAGAGATTGGTGAGGTCTGAGACCCTAGTGTAAAGAAACCAGCTCTCTGAAGATCTGCAGGACTCTCCTTCCAGAAACAGGGAATAGCCAATGCAAGCAAAGTCTCCAAGGATGGAATGAGCTTGGTGTGTGTGAGGTACAGAAAGAAGGCTGGCTGGCTGGAGCTCAGTGAGGCAGGTAGAAGGGGCAGATAACATAGGACTTGAGTGTTACTACATACAGAGTGCAGTTCTACTCTACACACATGAGGTACCATGAGTGAGAATTGACTTGATGGCATGGATTTTTTTGTGGGTCACTGTAGTGTTTGAGGTGAAGCCATTGGGGGTGACATAATTATGTATATATGCTTTGTTTATATATACACACATATAGACTCCTGGTGTGGTGCTGTCAGATAAGCATTGGACAGCTAACCACAAGGTCTGCTCCTTGGAAACTATATACAGGGTCACTATGAGTTAGAACTGACTAGACAGCACTCAACAATGTCTGTCTGTCTGTCTATCTATCTATCTAATCTATCCTATCTATCTATCTATCTATCTATCTATCTATCTATCTATCTATCTATCTATCTATCTATCTACCTACCTACCTACCTACCTACCTACCTATCTATCTATGTATGCATATATATATAAGAAGCTCTGGTAACATAATGAATTATGAGCTGAGCTGCTAACCACAAGGTCAGCAGTTAGAATCTACAAGTTGCTCCACAGGAGAAAGATGAGGCTTTGTGCTCCCGTAAAGATTTATAGCCTCGGATACCCCGTACAGGGTCATTATGAGTTAGAACCAACTTCTCAGCACATAACCACCACCATATATATGTATTTGCCAATTCAACAAGTTTTACATGTACCATTCAATGACATTGGTTGTGTTCATCTAATCAATGACATTAGTTGTGTAACTGCATCAATATTAATTTCCAGATTATTCCACCACTGTTAACAGAAGCTCAGTACTATGACTCCTCTTTCTTCCTTCCCTCCTACCCCTGGTAACCACTAACTATATTTGCCTATTTCATATACATGTTTTTATGATGATATGTTATAGTATGTATTAGGACTTCATTTCTGTGGTGGTGTGGGTTAATGTGCTAGGTTGCAAAGTTGGTTTGAACTGTAAGGTTGGTGGTTCAAGCTCACCAGTCACTCTTTGGAAACCCTCTACAGGGTTGCCATGGGTCAGAACCGATTCAATGGCACTTAAAAACAACAACATTCCATTTTATGGTGATACAACTACATCTTGTTTATACCATCATGGATACTTGAATTCTTTCCACTTTTTGGATATATTGTACATAATACTGAATTGTATATTGGTATGTAATTATATATTGTATATTGGTTTATACCATCATGGATACTTGAATTCTTTCCACTTTTTGGATATATTGTACATAATACTGAATTGTATATTGGTATGTAAATTTCAGTTTGCATTTCTATGACTGCTTTATATATATATATATAAAACATCTCTCTGGTCATCATGATGAGGCAGATGTGGTAGCACTGAGTACATTATTGGCGGGTTCTTCTTTGTAATGTCATGGGAATTCCTGGGTGACACAAACAGTTAATGCGCTCCACTACGGGCCAAAAGGTTGGTGGATCGAATTCACCCAGAAAAGCCTCAGAAGAAAGGTTCTGGTAATCTACTCTGAAAAATCAGTGATTGAAAAACCTATGAAATACAGATGTACTCTGACACACCAGGGCCACCATGAGTTGGAATAGATTCAATGGCAACTTGTTTATTGGTAATGTCATAAGTCCTCCTACCTCAGGTGGCCCTGGGAAAAACACTGTCCTCAGAGGTCTTCCCCATAAGTACTTCAGATCTGTTCTCCTAGGATCCAGTGTAGCTCAAGGCAGACTGGGCCTCAGTGAGGAGCTGTGGTGGATGTGGCTGTAGGCTGGCCAGACCTCTTTCAAATGTGTGCCCTACTTATCAAGGAGCTTAGGAGAGATCATGGGGGCCTGGAAGACACTGGGTAAGGTGTACATAATGGAAGAGACAGAAGGTTTTGCCCTGCTGAGAGCACTCACCTGGCGGGCAGTGACTTGCTGTAGGGCATTCTGGCACTTGGCAAAGCAAGGGTCCTTCATGATGACCATGATTACAGGCATCTGCTTGTCAATCAGTGCAAGGGGCCCGTGTTTCAGCTCCCCAGCCAAGATACCTTCGGAGTGCATGTAGGTGATCTCTTTAATTTTCTGGGAAATAAGAGGTAGGGTCAGAGTCACAATGGGTAGATAAGGAGGCTGGAGAAGAATTGCTGGAGTGGCAGGTTACTCCGGAAGGCAAGGCTGGTGATCACTCTGGTCGCAAGGCAGCTGGATGGACCAAGGGCACCTGGCAAGATCAGGGCACACAAAGGCCAGCATGCAGACTCTGTGCCCAGGCCCCTGCCCTGCTTGGAGGGGCATGTTGGTGTTGATCTAGCTTCCTCTGTTACCTCTCTGCCTTTCTCCCTCTGCAGCCAGCCACATGGCCTCTCCATAGTTATAAATGATAATGGTCAAATTGCATTCTATTTAGATATAGATCATTTAATAATTTTATCCATCATTCCTCCAATTGTAGATAATTAATAGTGTCTAAAAGGGCTGCTCCAAGTAATTATCACACACATTAAGCTGCTATTTGAATCTGTTCCGATAGCTCCATTTATATGCAGTTGCCAAAAAAACGCTTGTCATTTCACTGGTGAGTGGGTTGAAGAAGATATTTCTCAACTTCCCTGGAAGGATCTACTGAACATGCCCTAGGGAGACATGGTAAAGACCATGGACACTGTACACTGTAGGCAGTAGAGGGTACAGGCCGATGGGGCCACTGATTTGTGCCAGCTGCTCCATAAATACATCTTTTTTTCCCCGGAGGTGAAGCTGGAAGCATAGTTGAAGCTGTATCTTTCATCCATGCACTCATTCAACACACTCAGCCCCTTAGCCAGCAGGATTGTCAGAGGAAGGAATGTGCACATAGAGTCAGTCCCTTGCTTCTTTTGGCAGGAATCAGAACATCAATTTTATGGGTCTGAAGTTGAAGCTCAGTGAGGTTCAATAACTCAGGGCTGCACTCAAGTCAGATGTAATATTTTCTGAATGAGTCTTGTGAACAGCTCACAATGCAACCAATGTTCTTGCTTTGGATGAGGTGGTGGGAAAGAAATGGCCACGTCTTCCCACAGGAGAGAGGAAAGCCAAACTGGATAAGGGATGATGCCTGCTCTTGATACTGAATGTTGTTTCACTGTAACTCAGCTTCCTTTTTACCTGTAGAAATTTCTTCCCTTTTACCAATTAGCAATGTAAGCATGGGCTTACTTGTGTTACTTACTAATCTGTGGTGAATAATTTCACTTTTTTTTTTTTTTTAACCGTATCAATTATTTTGCTGCGAGGTATGACTGGCATCTGCCTCTCTCCCAACTCCACAGTACTTCCATACAGAATCAAAGCCACTTCAAATTTACAGCTCTTGACAAGGATGGAATACCCAGTAAAGTGTACTGGGTAATCTGTCTCTGATTCTGACCCATAAATACTAAGCCTTCCACACAGTTTGCTGGAAATTGTGGGAAAAAAGCAAAGGTGGAGGCCACATGGATCTGAGTTTAAATCTCAGCCCCAATCACTTCTTTTTTGTGTAATCTTGAGCAAATTGCTTTACTTTTCTGAGACTTTCCTCCTGGCTAAAACATGAACAATAACTGCCAACCTCTAAGGAGATAGCCATGAAGTATGAATGAACTATCCCAGATAGAGCCTGGCACAGGTATGATCACTCAAGGGGCTCACCCAAGGGTACCCTTGCCCGATTCTCCCCAGATTCTTGGGAACTCTATGTGGGCAGGCACCTGCCTCACCTATCTCTATGTTCCCAAGGATAAAATTGCATAGCCAGGAGCTAACACTCGATGCAGGCTCACCCTAGTTACCATGGGTCTTTAATCCTTCTCTGCAATCTTAATGCCCTGCTCTGATTTCTGGTTGACCAGGGGCTGAACAGGAGTGGTAGAGGTGGGGTGTTAGGCAGAAGGGCACTTACCAGGGCTCCTTCCAGGCAAGTGGCATAGTTATAGCCACGCCCCATCACCAGGAGAGACCTCTGTGTGTAGAGCTCCAGGGCCAGGTCTCGGATCTTCTCATCCAGCGACAGCACTTCTTTGATCAGCTCTAAAGTATGCACACAGGAGAGAGGAAGGGTCAGGCATTTCAGTTTAAAAAAAGCTATTCATAAGCAAAACACAGGGCATAAAGCAAGGTTTTGAAACGCATCTCATGTATTGAACTCTGCTTCCTTGCATTAGTTCAAAGGTTTTAAACTTTATAAGTTTTAAACTTATATAACTTTTAAACTTATATTGGGTTACTGGATAGGATTTTGCTGGGAGAGTGAATCATAGTTGTGTTAATACTTTCCTAAGTACCCAAAAGGTAGTCAGGGAAGTATTATTTCTAGCTCCATTTTACAGGTAAGGTAACTAAGGCACAGAGAGGTCAAATCACCAGCCAGCAAGCCACAGAGGTGACGTTCCAAATTACTTGCTCTCTTCATTGCCACATGCTGCACCTCATAACAAAGCCATTGGAACTTGGACCAGTGGATCTCAAACAAAATTATTGAGCATCCCTAAGAGCTTATTTTGTGTAGGTTACATCTATCAATATTTACCATATAAGAAAATAATACTGATAATAAAAAAAAAGTTCATTTAAATATAACAATCATAAACCTACTACATCACAATATTTTGTAAAAAAAAAAAAAAGTGAGTGAAAAAAATAACATCATTTTACATATTTGCAAATCTTTTAAATGCATGGCTAAAAAAAGATGTTAGATTTGCATATCAGCTTTTGCATTCATGTTGTGGTGACATTCTTTTGACTTTAGTAGTAAATAAATCTTTCAAATAATCGTGACTGTTCTTTGGAGTTCTGGTGTGGCACTGCAGGATAATGCACTGGACACAAGACTGGTAGTTCAAACTCACCAGCCACTCCTCAGAAACCCCATACAGGGCCGCTAGGAGTCGGAGCCCATTCGACAGCACTTAACAGTAACAAGCTCAAGGAGTGGAAGCTTCTTAAACGGTCATTGCTGAATTCTTATCTGAATGCTTCCTATTTGTTACATTAAAATGTTTCTGTGGTCAGTTGTGCACTTTACACAGATCTTTTATGTGTGCATGAATTTGTAACAATGTATCATTTGCGAAAATGTTGATCCCACTGAATTCAATTGTACATCTTCTAAATGCTGACACATTTCATTATTAAACATCTTAAAAAAAAACCAACAACAACAACACACAAAACATATGTGTTAAACTCACCCACATCTCATGATAAGGTTTCATGTTTAAGTGCTGGGAAGTGATCATGTTTTGTGATAGCAGATACTCATTTTCAAACTTTTCAGTTGTATGAGTTTGTTCAAATGTCATCACTGGCAGCAAATGCTGTCAGCTGTTTTTCCTGAAGTCGTGGGTTAATTGTGTTCATTGTGAGAAAGTGTTTGTGGCAAATATCAAATTAGCCTGCTACTCAAGCATTTGTCATTCTGCTCTTCCTCGAAAGAGCCATTGTGCTTGAGGCACACTTGCATTTTGTCACACAGGCTATGAAAAGTATTGCAGTTGAATAAGATCAGCAATTTTCAGTACACCATCAAGGCCATTCTTAAGCCAGGGTCCAGTATGTGGTGGCAAAGGATACAATGACGGCTAGAAGAGTCTGAGCTCTTGCTCCTGCCTGCTTTATGCGGAAAGTGCCAGTTTTGCTGCCATCTTAAGGTCCTCTGGTAGTGTAATGGTTACGAGTCAGGCTGCTAACCTCAAGATTAGCAATCTGAAGCTACCTGCAGTTCCATGGGAGAAAGATGAGGCTTCCTGCTCCTGTGAAGATTTACAGCTGTGGAAACACTATGCAAGGTTGCTATAAGTCGGAAGTGACTCCACAGCACAGTACTACCACCACCCACTTTCACAAATGCCAAACACAGTGGAAAAGACAAAAAAACATTTATTCATATATTACTATGAAATGCTTTGGCTTGAATTAAAAGGTCTGGTGGACTGAGGATCTGTCAACCACAGCTTGAGAATTTACTTAGATATCAGAACAAAGCCATCACCTCATCTCTCAGCCCCTTTCCTTTTTTTTTTTTTGGCAGATTTTGCCAGCTGCTCCCATGAAGATTGTTATTGTTGTGGTTAGGTGCTGTCCTGTCAGTTCCAAATCATTGTGACCCTATGTACAACAGAACAAAACACTGCCCGGCGCTATATACCATTCTCACAATCGTTATTAAGTTTGAGTCCATTATTGCAGCTCCGTCTCCTTGAGGGTATTCTTTTTTTGTTGACCCTCTACTTTATCAAGCTTCATGTCCTGCTCCAGGGACTTATCCCTCCTGATAACATGTCCAAAGTACAGGAGACAAAGTCTCTCCACTCTGGCTTCAAAGGAACATTCTGGCTGTGTAGCCTAGAAAACCCTATGGAGCAATTCTACTCTGCTACATTGGGTCACTATGAGTCGAAAATCCACTTGTCAGAACCTAACAACAACAAAAACATTACTTGGCTTAAAGTGAGAATGTTTTGTTTTATTATTTCTTCACTACATTTTAAACATGTTTTCGCTGCCAGAGTCAGACCCCTAGGCCTTGTGTTGAGCATTTTTACAGTTCCCAGGCATTTCCTGTACTTTCCCTGGGTTTGTCGCTGCTTTGTTTAATGTCACACACAAAAACTCAAGACATCTCTTTCTTTCCCCAGAGTGCAAGTGATTGCTGCACAGGACACTGTTCTTTAACACATGCGATGAGCGAATGAATGAATGAGGACATGGTCTCTGCCCCCAAGGAGTTCATGATTTAATGGAAAGACATTGTATCTCATTAACTACAACAGATGGGACTGTCCAGCAGTAGGGGAAAAGTTGGTGGGGGTGTAAAGGAGCAGTCTGTACAGGAACTGACCCCGGGCCACTTGCTCCCTCTGAGTATGGATCTATTGCCTTCCCTGTGCACCAAGCAGTGACTCTGACGGATAAGGCCCTGAGCTCACTGAGTTGATGTCAGATGGGAGAGACAAGCCAGTAAACAGATCAACAGATAATTCAGACTGTGGTATGTGCTATAAAGAAAATAAACAGGCTGATGTTTCAGAGAGCACTAGGTTGGGGCTTCTGTGAGTTAGGGTGACCAGAAAAGGATCCAGACATCTAAGTTGAGGTCTGGATGATGAAGAACAGTCAGTGTGCAGGGCTGGAGGAGGAGGGTTTCAGCAGAGCAAAAAGCCAGGGCAAAGGCTCTACTATGGGAAAGAGGTTGGAGTTGTACAGAACTAGTGAGGGCTACTGCCCAAGGCGGGGAAGGAAATGTTATGAGGACAGAGGACCCAGTGTCTCAGTGTGTACAGCCTAGTGAGGAGTGTGGATGCTCATCTAGTGGAATAGAAGTTGCTGGAAGGATTTAGTGGTGAGTAGAAAGTTTGAGGAGTCCTTTAATGGTACGAATGGCTTAATACATTCAGCTGCTAACCAAAAGCCTGGAGGTATGAGTCTACACACAGGCATCTCAGAAGTTAGGCTTGGTGGTCTACTTCCAAAAGACTAGCCATTGAAGACCCTATGGAACATAGTTCTATTCTGACACACAATGGGGGTCCATGAGTCTGAGTCAACTTCATGGCAACTGGTTTATTTTAGGAAGCTTGAAGGCAGAGGGAGCGATTAATAACACTGGTTGCAGGTTACAGGCAGGGGCAAGGAAGAGACAGGCCAAAAACAGTCCATTGTATTTAAAAATAAGGCAGGTTTTGCTCTTAGACATACCAGGTAAAGATCTCAAGCCACGGATGATCTCTTGTCTTCTGTTTTGTAATGAAATTCGGTCTTCAGACATCATCAAACCAAACATCACCAGAGAGATAAACTGACTGGTATAAGCCTGTGGACAAAAGGGAGATGATGAAAGCAGGTGGGGGGACATGAGTGACCACATCATCATGGTTGTGGGAGAGGGCGCCAGGTAGAGCACCCTTCAGTCTTGTGGACTCTCCTCCCCCACACAGCTCCTTCTACCTTGGTGCTCGCAACCCCGATCTCTGGGCCCGCGTTGATGTGCACGCCACAGTCAGTCTCCCGGGAGATGGAACTGCCCACGGTGTTGGTGACGCCCACAGTCAGAGCCCGACGGTCCTTGCAGTAGCGCAGCGCCAGGAGGGTGTCTGCAGTCTCGCCTGCCACACAGAGGCCCTTTCATGGATGTGTTCACAAATGCAGTCACTCTGCCAGCCTAAACCCTGCCCCTACTCACTTCCTCCTGACTCTTACACAGAACTCCTGTTTGCCCAGACACAGCTGGGTGTGTGTTCAGAAAGGAAAATGCATGATGGACAGTTGTTCAGTTGATTCTTAGATGGAAGGTTTAATTATTCTTTCTTTATGTTCCAAGCACTTTCTCATCCACTGTTTAACTCTTATGACAACTTTGGGGCGGGGGGAAGAGCTGTCTCCACTTTCCCCTTGAGAATGAGGGCCTTAGAGATGGGAAATCAATGCCTCACTCAGGGCCTTGGACTGGGGCTGACAGAGACAGCGTAAATCCAGGTGGGTCTGCCTCCCAGTGCCCTGTTCATGAATAGAAGCTGCCTTATTTGGTATGTGACTACATTTAGCATTTCAAAGGCAAGAATACCTCAAAATGGTGTTTCTCACAAAGATGTTTTTAAAAGCACTTCTTGCAGCCTCATAACATGGATCAAACTATTTTTATAATAAACTTGTTGTTATCCAGTTGACTGCAACTCGTGGCAACCCCATGTGTGTTAGAACAGAACTGTGCTCCATAAGGTTTTCAATGATAATAGATTTTTTTGGTAATAGATCCCAGACTTTTCTTCCAGTGTATCTATGGGTGGACTCAAACCTCTCACCTTTTGTTTAGCTGCCAAGTGAGTTAACTATCTGTGTGACCTGGAGACTTACATAAGGATTTAAAGAGGGTCCTAATGTGTACTTGGACCCCTGCTGTGGCCACAAGGTTCGCTGTTCAAACCCACAAGCTGCTCCTTGGAAACCCTATACAGGGTCACTATGAGTCAGAACCAACTTGACAGCACTTAACAACAACAATAGCTACTTAAATAGGCTCAAACATAAGTGAGCCCCAACACTCTATGTTTGCAAGTCCTAAAGAATTCAAACTAAAACAAGTGTGCAAATTAAACACAAGTCAAACTAGAAAATCAAAACCATTCAAATCAGCATGGGAATCATGGTTGTGTCCATTCAGATCTTTCTCAGCGGCAGACTGCTGTGACTTGGTGCCATAAGAGGGCCCAATTTTGTCCTTTTTCTCTTCAGACTGCTGTGTCTGGGGCACTGGGGTGTCACGTGGCCTCCCCTCACACCAAAGGGGTGGGCACAGAAGCAGGGAGGAGGGCAGGTCTGTCTTTATCAGACCTTCCCTCCCATTACTGTGATATCTCATGTGAAGGGCTGAACAAAATAAAAACCGTACATCATTTCCATGGAGAAGCTTAGGAGCTGCCACTGCCTTATTTTCACATTCAATCCGCTTCTGTTTTGTTTTTTTTTTGAGGATCTCACCAATTCATGAAATAATATTAGGTTCTAATGGGATCAAAGGAGCTCTGGTAGCGTAGTGGTTACGAATCAGGCTGCTAATCTCATGGTCAGCAGTACGAAACTACCAGCTGTTCTGTGGGAGAAAGATGAGGCTTTCTGCTCCCATAAAGATTTACAGCCTCGGAAACCCTGTACAAGGGTTGCTATGAGTTGGAACTGACTCTACGGCACGTAGCAACAACAACAATGGGATCAAGACCCAAATGTACACGCAGTAGCTGAAATCACATGGGAGCCTGTCTATGTATGGTGGATGGACAGACAATGGGTATATCTATTTTAGTTTAGCTTTGTCATCAAAAAATGGTGATGGTGTTAAAAAATAAAAATAGAAGCAGCATTAAAAACTCCAGTTGATTTTAGGGTATTACTGGTTCATTTTTTAGGTGTGATAATGATGTAGATATTTTCTTTCTAAGAGCCCTAATCATTTAGAGAGGAGTCCCTGCAACCCATTAACCCACTTGGCTACTAATTAAAAGGCTGGTAGTTCAAGTCCTCCTAGAGGTGCCTTGGATAAAGGCCTTAGTGATCTATTTTTGAAAAATCAGTCACTGAGAGCCCTATGGAGCACAGTCCTACTCAGACACACATAAGGTGATCATAGAGATTTTGTTTTGTTTTATCATTTAGACAAATATTCTGAAGAAATTGTGGATGAAATAACACAATGGTTGGAATTGCCTTCAAACTAACCCAGTGCAGGGGAGCAGTTGAAATGGGGTACTGATGATACAAGATTTGTTGTGAGTTATAATTGCTGAAACTAGGTGGGGTAAGAATGAAGGGGTTCATTACATGAGTCTATCTACTTTTACAAAGGTTTGGAATTATCCATAATTTTAAATGCTTTAAAAATCCTTCTATAGCTTTTGTGGACTCCAACCATATGGCCCATTGCCCTGTCCAGCTGGAGCAACACACCCACGTCTAGGTGGGCTTGACTTAGCTCATAGGAGAACCCTTGCCTTGCTGGGCTGTGTGGCCACAACTAACTCTCACACTCAGTGCCAGAGGGGATGGGGAAGACCACAGGTGCAGAGCAGCAGGCTACAACATACTTGACTCTCAACCTGGCAAAGTTTAGGAGGAAATTTCTTTCCTCCATGAAATTAAATCCAGTAAACCTATATGAGCACCTTGGTGAGTGGTCCCTGAAATCCTGCCCTTTGGAAGAAGGAGGGAGAATCTGTGGGGCAGGGTAGAGCCATCACACTGAGTTTGACTGATTCCAGCTTTTCCTGTCCTGGCTGCATGGCCTTGGCAGTCACATACTCTCCTGAACAAAGGCAACAGTAACTGCTAACTGTCAGGGTGAAACGACCTGATGCATGAGTAAGTGTATGGCATAGAGTAGGTGTGCAGAGGATTTAGTAGGATGACGAAGGAAAGAGGACGGAAGAGGTGTACGAGGTGTTACAGAGAGGAGAGAGCCCTGAGATGAACTAAAGCAAACCTGGCCAGCTTGCCCGTATCCCTTACCTGACTGGCTTATGAAAAAGCAAACGTCATCCCTGAACACAGGTGTGTTCCTGTCGAGAAAGTCACTAGCAAGTTCAACCATCACTGGGAGTTCGGTCAGTTCCTCCAAAACCTGCCGTGTCTGAAGCCAACAAGAATGGGGACTAAAGTCAGTCATGGACCCTAAGGGAGAACAGGGCAGTGGGGCTTCTAGCAACAGCTTTACAAAGTATCTGGATGGTGAGGGAACTTCAGTCACTGAAAGGCCATACTCAGGGCAAAGGGTTCCATGTTGGGTTATGGGGATGGGAGCAAGGACTTTGCCAAATGCAGGACAAAAATTTTAGACCAGATTCTCATCCTAGGCCTTTTCTAACTCTCCTGCACTGTACCGGGTCCAACATCTTGCACTTACTGCCACTGCGGCATGGTAGCTGGTTCCACAGCCGATCACGATGAGCCGTCGGCACCGACGAATCTCCTTTAAGTGGTCCTTCAGGCCACCCAGGAGCACTGCAGGGCACATGGCAGGGCATCAAGGCCACACTCTACCCACTGAACCCATTCTTCTATGCAGAACACAGACAGGGGCTCCCAGCGGAGTATCAGAATTACCTGTGTTGGTCTCAAAATTCACCCGGCCTCTCATGGTATTAAACACAGATTCTGGCTGTTCAAAGATCTCCTTCTGCATAAATGCACTGAAGTTACCTGGTTAAAGAAACATAGTCCAGACAGGTCAGTTTTGAATTACATAAAGGATTACCATGAGTCAGAATCGACTTCAGGGCAATCGTCTTTTTGTTGACAGTTTAATTAAGCTGAAATAACACGAGATAGTCACAATGGTGATTCATATAAATCCCACCACAAAAGGTGGTCCCAGGCATTGTCCTGCCTGATGGTCATGATGACATGATTACTATCCCCAGTTTACATAATAGGGTCTGGCAGGTTCAGAACTTGTTGTATTTGAATCAGTTCCAATTTAGGCAACCTTAAGTATTCAGGCATACAATTGATCCATAAAGTTTTCCTGGCTGCAGTCTTTACAGAAGCAAATCACCAGGACTTCTGTGATGCTTGGGGGTTGAGGGATTGAACCACCAACCTTTAGGTTTGTAGTCAAGCACAATCCATTTGCACCACCCAGTGACCTTGCGGTTTAAGGAAGGGAGAGATTTGCCTGACTAAACTAGGTGCAGGGAGACAGGCACTGCTTACAGGAATAAAATAGTCCAGAGTCCTTTATTACTGTAGACCTCCCTTCCAGAGAAGAGGACACTGAGGTGCACAGGAGAGTGTGCCACAGGGAGAGGGCTGACAGGGCCAGGTCAAGGCAGGGGTCTCTTAGAGTACAAGGTTCTTAGAGACAGGTACTTCTCCTGGAGATCAGCCTCCCCATGCTCTCTCAACTGTGTGAACACTGAAGCCCTGAACCTCACCCTGGCAACCATGGTAGGTAGGAAGGGTGATGCCCACCATGGAACCTCTACTCCCTGGGGCTTCCACACACAGACTCTCAGAGGATACTTGCCTTTCATGATTTGCTGCAATTCCATCTGTAAGGTCTGGATGGCTCGAGAAGGGTCATCACTAGCTGAACGCTTGACCCGGTGAATGGAGAGTTTCCCATCAGCCACTGCTGCAATGTCATCGTCCTCAAGGAAGATGACCCGGTTGGTGTGTTCTATGATAGCACTGGAGCAAGGAAAGCACAGTTGTCATGCATGGGCCCTGCTCCTCACAACTGCAACACAGCAGCCAATCACTGTTTCTCAAGGCCTTGGTCCATACTAAAGATGCTGGATGGCATTTTAGGAGAGTCAGAATCACTTCATTCAAAGCATCCATTCACAGATGAGAAAGAAATTCTTTCTCCAAGTCTCTTAAATCCTTCTGATTAATTATCTCAAAGAAGAAAATTGAGGTTAGGTGTTTTGAAAACCTCTTTGAATACTTGCCAATTCCCCTTTTTAACAAAGAGAGAGCAGTCTCTAGACTTTTTTTTTTAATTAAAAAAAACAAAACTTTTAATTATGGAAAATTCCAAAAGTATGCAGAAGTAGAGACCACTATAATGAATTCCCATGTACCTATCATTCAGCTTCAATGACCACCAAGTTAATTTTGTTCATAGCTCGCTCTGTTCCACAACCCACTTCCCAGCCCTAAGATTATTTTGAAGTCCATCCTACACATTGTATCTTTTCTTTTGCAAACATATGAGTAGATCTCCAAAAGATACTCTTTAAAAAATGCACTATAATGCCACTGTTGTTGTTAAGTGCTATTGGGTTGGCTCTGCTTATAGTGACCCTTTTCTAAGGCTGTATGTAATTCTTTGTGGGAGTAGCAAGCCTCATCTTTCTCCCGCAGAGCAGTTGGTGGGCTTGAATCATCAACTTTGTGGTTACTAGTCCAGTGCTTATCCTACAGAGCCACTACGTTCCCATAATATCATTATCACATCTTAAATGAATAATTGTTCTTTAATAGCATCAAATATCCAGTATGTTTAACTGAGTGAATAATCATTTTGCCTTCACATCATTTTTTCATTTCCTCAGGAAATGCTCTAAAATAAAGGCATTGATGCTAAAAGGTAAGCACTGGACTGCTAACTGCAAGATCAGCAGTTCAAATCCACCAGCCACTCCATGGGAGAAAGATGAGGCATTCTGGTCCTGTAAAGATTTACAGTCTTGGAAACACTTTACAGAGTCACTGAGTTGGAATTTGACATGATGGCAGTAGGAATGGGTTCAGGCAACTCTGCATTTTACTTCTTTCTCTCCTTTTATTGCACTGACCAGCACTCCCAGAAAACTGTGAAATGGTGTGAAGGCAGCAGGTACCCTTTTCCTCTCTCACTGTTTCACACATGGGGCTTCTGGGACAAGGTGGGACTCCTGGTGTGGCGCTGTAGGATCTGGACTGCGAACCACAAGGTCAGCAGTTCAAACCCACCAGCTGCTCCTCAGAAACCCTATACAGGGTCTCTTATGAGTCCAAACTAACTTGACAGCACTTAACAACAACAACAACAACATATTTTAGATCAGCTTGTCCATACCTAAGGCAGGTCTGAGAGTCTAATGCTGGGAGATACCAATTCTGGGTCAGTGAATCAGCTTACTGCTAAGTGGATTGTTCTGGTACTAGGGGGAAATAATAAGAAACCAACGTGGCCAACTGAGTTCAAGTCATGTCCTTCAGTTCAGTTTTACCTTTTGGTCTCCCATTAGTTCTCAATTTGGTTTGGGACTTGTGGGTAATGAGTTTTCACCCTTAAAACCCCAACAAATCTTATCTGATCATTTTTTTCCTTTGATAAATATCTATTGTATTTCAGTAAACGTAAGGTGCCACTGGTTGTAAGACCACGATTATTTTGCATACTTCTAAGAAATCTGCTGTGGTGCTGTAATCAATGCACTGTACTACAATGTCAGTTTGAACTACAAAGTTGGTGGCTTAAGTTCACCAACCTTGCAGAGGGTTTCTGAGGAGTGGCTGGTGGGTTTGATACATCAACTTTGTGGTTAAGCAGTCCAGTGCTTACCCTATAGGCCACACCAAGATGCTATTTATAAGTGATAAAATCTGTAAAATAATGCATGTCTTAGAATCACTGAAATAATATTAGCATGCCTTTGAAATAGTGTTCCAAGGGACACAGTATGACAAATGCTGCCCTAACCTATCAGCGTTAAGTCTGATACTGGCTGTGGACTGAAACAGGTCTTGCAGCCGGGGCTCTGGGCTCTTGTCACTCATTTCCCTGGAGGCCTAGCCTGGTGTCATCCCTGTTGCACAATGAGGAATAATAAAAGTTTAGACAAAGGTGATAATAGTGGTGTTTACAATGGTTTTCTATTGCAAATAGCTAAAAAGTGTTCTGGTGTTTTCTATGTGAGTATATGTATATGTGTGCATATTCAGTTAGGTTTTTATTTTTTTCCCCAAGTGGGTATGAAGTGGGATCCTTAGGTGGAGCCAACAGTTAAGCTCCTGTTTACATACTAAAAAGTTGGCAATTCAAACCCACTCAGAGATTCTGTGGAAGAAAGGCCTAGCAATCTACTTCCAAAAGGTCATGGTCTTGAAAATCTTATGGAGTGTACTTGTACTTTGCACAAATGGGGTTGCCATGAGTTGGAATCAACTCGATAGCAACTAGTTTTTTGAGGGGATGGAATAAGAAGCAGAATCTCTCAAACTTTTAAATTATTATTTTCAACATTGATGAAGACACAGACTTCAGAATCAAATGGACCAAGAACTAAGTCTTGGCTCTGTCTCTTACAAATGATAAGACCTCAGGCAAATGTGGGATGGGCCAGGGAAGGACTCTGAAGCCGTAGACCACCGGGGCCCAAGTGAGCATAGTACAGTGTGCGCAGATCCACTTGTTTACTCAGAGAAGCTAAGCAAGCCAGACTTTCATGTGAAATCTCCCAATTGTAAAACATTGGTGAGGAACTGAATTATTTTGTGCAGGCCAAACAATGTATCTGCCAGTGAATCTGGCCTTCAGCCATCAGACAGTAACGTCTGCCTTTTGCTCAAGTGTCTGAAAATAGTCACACAGGTGCTCCTGGCTAAGAGTCCTTGGAGGAGGGCACCAGAGGCTGGAACCCACCTTCAGCCAGCTCCTTGCTGGGTCCTGAGGAATCTGCTCACATGTGGGGGAAGGGACTAGGTCAGCAATGTCAGTATTGAGCCAGGCATTCTTGGTTAATCTTAGGAAGAAAGGCCTATTTACCTTGCATCAGAGGCAAAGAAGAATTCCACAGCTTTATCGCCCACAGCATGGAGGCAGGTGGAGCTGTCCAGCCTCTTCATCCTTGTTTTACAGATATTCTTCACATTCTCAATGTTGCCTAGTAAATGGATTGCAAATCTCATAAAATCTTTAGTTTGACTAGCCTGCAACAACAATTTCCCCTTTGAATATGTGGGGGAGGGAGTCACAATTTTTAGCTTTGGCTGTGTCAGCCAAATCTGCAAAAGATCCCCAAATAGCACAGTACCACTGCAAGAGCATATAAACTGCTATAGTCTGAGAGTAATACAAAGACAAACCAAATAAACACTTCTAATCAGGGCATGTTGCTGTTATATAACAGAGCCAGATGCTGTTCTCTCTAAATTTATGTATATTTGAAAATATCCATAATAAGAAGTGCTAACAAAAATGGAGCCAAGTCTCCATTTCATGAAAATCTTTGAGACCTGGACATATGTCCCCATCATCTCCCACCTCCTTCTAAATGCAACCTTGCCTCCAAGGGAGTTGACATGCACCAGAGCATCTGGTAAGTCTCGAGACACTGATCAGTAGCTGTGTGCAAGCCTTTTGCTTAAAGGAACTTACATGTCCTATACAAAATTGGGATTTGTTCTGTGGACAGTTTGTATTTACTCCGCACTCCAATGAGCAGTGGGCTGCCTCTCCTGTTAGGTGAAGAGGGAATGAGGTTATTCATCACTTTCAACACTGTATGTTCTCCTAGCTTCTGAGACGGGCTTCTCGAATCTAGCCCTTTTCCCAGGGGCAGTATGTCAGGCTTAGTTCCCACAGTACGGACTCCTGGGCCCCCATGCTTTCAAGGTTTGAGGCAGGAACTGCGGAGAGCATTACCAACAGGCTAGCATATGAGTCCTAGTTCCCTTTCATGGGCTCACCCACCTGATAATCTGTCCCAGCTCCACCCTCAAGGGACCTGCTACTGAACCCCCACACATGACTAATCCACACAATCAGATGACAGAAGCTCAAACTTTAAGCAGTAAAAAGAACCCCCATGAGGCTTGCATGAGCACTGTGGAGCTCCAATTCAGCCTTCATTTGCTGCTCATCTTTAAAGGTGAAGCACTTAGATGTTCAGGATCTACCCAAAGATTTCCTTTTGACCCTCCTTTTCATATAGGTCAGTTGTTTGGCAACTTTCTTGCTGTCAGCTGCCATCAAGCTGACCTCAACTCCTGGAGGTCCCATGAACAACAGAACAAAATGCTGCCTGGTTGTGCGCTATCCCCATGATCACTGAGCGATCGCACTGTTGTTACCATTCGTTTTCTATTGAAAATGCCAATGTGTTTTACCTCACCTTGTGGCAACAGCTTCTCCTGGATAGTGGATGCTCTTGAAAACCAACGCAAACGCACCTTCCTAAAAACACACCAGAGAATGTGAAGGGCAGCTTGGCAAAGAAAGATTTCCCTGGACTTCTTGTCACCACTAGAGGTGCTGGGATCAAGCTGGCAAGTGCTCATTTAGGAAGCCCAAAACCATTTGTAAAGACTGTGGAAGGATTATTCCCAAAAGAGAACAATTTAATGACCTCTCCATTGACCTTCCTCAAAGGAAAAAGCCACTTCCTCCTTGATCAATTCAAGATTCTCTTCATCTTTTCTTTAGGGCAAAAGAACTTGAATATTCCTGTGAAAAATGTGGGGGAAGTGTGCTTTAGTCAGGCACAAATTTAACCGACTGCTCAGGGTCCTCATTCTTCATTTGAAAAGATATAGCTTTAATGTGACTCTTGTACTTAACAAGATTGGACAGAAAGTCATCATTCCAAGATACTTAATTTTGTCATCTCACTGCACTGTAAATACAAAGCCACCCTTTACCCTTGGTTGGAGTGCACATATGGCAGTTTCTAGACCATTGAAAACCTCTCAAATGGTGAATTCCTGCATCACCAGCCCTTCTACACCTTCAAAAGATTTCACTATAAGATAAGCACTGGACTGCTAACCACAAGGTTGGTGGTTGAAACCCACCAGCCACTCCTCAGGGTTGCTATGAATCGGAACCGATTTGATGACACTTAACAAGATTTCACTAGAACCACAGTTCCTGATTAAACCATTCTAAATGACTTATTTGGAATTCTGGTGTAGCGCTGTGGGTTAATGCGTCAGACTGCAAAGTTGTTTGAACTGCAAGATTGGTGGTTCAAGCTCACCAGCTGCTCCTTGGAAACCCTATTTGTTGCTGTTGTTGTTAAGTGCCGTCGAGTCGGTTCTGACCCATAGAGACCCTGTACAGGGTTTCCGAGGGTGTAAATCTTTACGGGAGTAGAAAGCCTCATCTTTCTCCCGCGGAACAGCTGGTAGTTTCGAACCGCTGACCTTAAGGTTCGCAGCCCAATTCGTAACCACTACGCTACCAGAGCTCCTCTACGGGGTCGCTATTGGTCGGAATCGACTCAACGGCAATTAACAATACCATAACAGTGGAAGTGATGTCAGGAGAAGAAAGCAAAGCATGATGGCACCATGCTGAGTATGCCAAACCTGTGAGTAACATATAATGCACCCTACTGGAACCCACAGGCACCCCATCAGGGACTCCCAGCACTGTGATTGCTGGGTGGAACCACAGAAAGTGAGAATGGGGGTTGTGGGGACCCTGCACTGGTCATCAGGGACAGCATCTTTATCCCCTAGGGAACAACTGGGAGGACTGGAGAGGCTAATCCACAAACTGCCCTTAGCTCAGTTCATGTCAGAGCCAGAGTTCAAATCCTGGCTCCATCATTTAGGGGCAAGTCATTGTAACCTTCTTTGGGTCTCATTTCCCTCATCTGTGAACAGAGGTGGAAAACTGTATGGTTTCTGTGAGTGAATTCACTACAAGTGAATGCATTTTAAGTGCTTAGACAAGTGCCTGGGATACAGAGAAGCCAATAAAAGAATGAGCTGTTACAGTAAAAGTAATACATAGGCATATAATTATAATGATATATACTATATAATACATATATTATATATGATATATAATTATATCCACCACTTGTCAGTTTATCATACAATGAATAAGGAAGATTGTAGAAAAACGGATGCATTTGAGTTAGAATGCATTTGAAGAATATTGAAAGTACCGTGGACTGCCAGAAGAACAAACAAAGCTGCTTGGAAGAAGTGCAGCCAGAATGCTCCTTAGAAGCCAGGATGGCGAGACTTCATCTCTTGGACTTTGGACATGTTGTCAGGAGGGACCAGTCCCTGGAGAAGGACATCATGCTTGGCAAAGTGGAGGGCCAGCAAAAAAGAGGAAGACCCTCAATGAGATGGAATGATACAGTGACAATGATGATGGCTCAAACAAAAGACAATTGTGATGATAGTGCAGGACCAGACAATGTTTCATTCTGTTGTGTATGGGTCACATGAGTTGGCACTGACTCAATAGCACCTACCAACAACAAATATAATTATATCATATATTCTCATATTTCTTCTTCTTATTACTTCTGTGATTATGAATGTCCTTTGGCCTCTGTTCTTCATTTTGGTTTGTGCACAGCCATAACTAAACTCAAGTTCTCCTAACTCAACACTCTAAATACTCTTTCCTCTTAAATTCTCGGTGAAAATTTCTACCCTTCATTCTGATCATCCTGTAATAACTTATCATCTCAGTTATACACAAACCAGCTGTAGATCTTGGTTTCCATGTGACTATCTCTTATATTAACGTGGGCCAACCCAGGGTTGTATAGCCAGAGGGGCCTGGAGGAAGTCAGCATCCTCAGGCCTCAAAGGGTTGGTGTTCAGGCAGACTCCAAGGGGTTTGACATTTACCTTGCTGGTTTTGAGAACTATGAGTAAAGGCAAGTAGAAAGACACTTTGCATTTCTTGCCCCAAAGACTCCCATGGTGCTTTAGGTAAGAGAAGGCACTAAAGTTCAAAAGTGCCATTACTGGGGACACATTTCAGAAATTTAGAATTACAAATGGAAAGGGAGTAATACATGATTCAATACCAAAGTGGCTTACTATACTTTATATGACACATTTCTTGTGGAACAGGTTCTTATTTATTAATATATTCTCTGAATTATCCCTGAAACAGGAGTCCTAGGGTAAAGGGTTTTAACAATGAACTTCCTTTTTAGGACAAACCACTTGAAAACACCCAAGGATGATACACTTTAAACTATGGTATCATATCTGCCACAGCCTCTGACCTTAGATGTTCTAGGCCCTCAACAGCATCTCTAGCTGCCACTGTATTGTAGGAATGATTTGACAGGTCTGCCTGGGAGTACCATCCGTGAGATACTGGGAGCATTCTCTTCCCCATATCGATGGATATGGAGTCTGTGCCTGTTCCACCTTCTCCTCCAAGGAAGAGGTCTCTTCCTGGCTAAACCCCACCCCCCATACATGTGGCTCCCCTTCATGAGATTTTATCTCTCTGGGACACCATCAATTTATTTCTCTCTCTAATAAGTCATTCCCTTCAGCAAACAACCATGCTCTAGTGTCTCTTATCACAAAACTCCAGTCCTCTCTGGGAGCTATGCTCCCTTTCAACCATAGCACCATTTAGCTGCTTTTTCTAAAATCTAACTTCTCCAAAGCCTACACCTGCTATCTCTACTCCTTCAGCTCCATGTGGTGATGATTTGTGGGCATTTCTCCTCCATGATGGATAATTGCTTTACTTAGTATCACAGGAGGAAAGATTACAATTTGAAATCTCTTTAATGAATCAGTGAAATTCATCTTGTGTTCATAAACCAGCAGTGCACAACACTCAGCTGAAAAGATAACAACATGAACAGTCATGACCAAGTTCATGTGTACAACATGTGATCATGAGAAGCCATAAATTATAAGACTGATCACAGGTTTAGAAATAAGAAATGTGAAAAACTTTGCAACTCAAAGAGAAGAAGCAATACACTTTCCATCTAATGCTTACTCCAAAGAACACAGAACTTCACCCATTCTATAAGGATGTAATATTTTAAGTTCAGATGCTGTAGATGACCCATCTTTACCCAAACTTACTTAACAAGTGTTTATGAAAATGAAGGAATTATTTGGATAGATGGGACTTGTGACTTACCAATTGCTGAATGACTCTCTCCACCAGCGTTGAAAATCTGACATCCTCAGTTTCTCTGTTGTCGAACACGTATTTAATCAGTTTTGCAATGGTCTCCGTGTCTGTTTCTGACTCAAACTCATAGCCTTTGCTTTCCTGGAATATTTGTTTGGACACAATTGTCAGATAATAATCACATTGTTTAGTGCTGGTCTGGCCAGCTACCTCTCCTCCCTTATGATTTGCCCTTGGAGTGAGTTAAGGCGAGAACAAGGCAAACTGGGAAGAGAGGAGAAATCACAGCCAAACACTCCTGAGTTATTCCTGTATTTTTTGAGATCATCCTGCCTCACGAACTTGTCACTGCCATTAATCCGGACATTGCAAAATCCCATCAGTCAAAATGATAAAATATGTGAGTAAAATCCACCTACATATTTTAAAATCAACAACTGTACAACCTTTTCATACTTTAGACATTCCCTGCCTAACTTCCCACCCCACATCTCATTCAGTGTACAATATGTGACTTAGTGTTTCTTGTTATTGTTAAGTACCCTTGAGTTGGTTCCAACTCATAGCAACCCTGGATGGGGTTTCCAAGGAGTGGCTGGTGGGTTTGAACCATCAACCTTATGGTTAACTGTCCAGTGATTATCCTATAGTGCCACACCAGGACTCCATTGTATAGCGCAGAAACATTAAAAGGTTCACATTATTTTGATTCTGTGACCCTGTAATAGCCCTTGAGGTAAATGTGAACGCCTCAATATCTCCTCAGACAAGATGTGGGGAGGTTATCTAAAACTGGGATTGAGATTGATACAAGGCTGAGAGTGGGCCCCACTCCCTTCCTACATTTGTTTCCAGGAAAATATGCAGGTTTAAAAGTTTCTGGGAAAGACCAGCATCACTTGATGTTATTCAGGAGAAGTATCTTACCAGAAATTTCCTCAGATCTTTGTAATTTGTGATGATTCCATTATGTATGACGACAAATTCTGAAAGAAAAGTTTAATCAGTATAGAATACTATTATGAAATGAAGTTCAAGTCAGATGGTAAGGAGGATGGTTAGACAACTTGAAAATGCTGTCCCTACGAACACGTCTATTAATCAAACTTCATTTACAGTTAAGAGAACTGACATCTGCTATGATGTCTACAATTCAATCTTGAAGAAACATACGTCTCTTTCAAGAAAATATGTTGACCAATCTGGTTATGTATAGTGCTCTTACTTATGGTGTATAGTATTATCAAACAGACTTTGGTAATATGGCCAAATGGGGAATGATTAACCCTTCATTATATACAGAAGGAATTCTACTCACCCCCAGTAGGCTTTAAGCTATAAAAAAAAAATCATAAACTAGCAGCCCATAGGTGTACTTTGTTTAAAACCTTTTTTTTTAAAGTTTTTATTGTGAATTGAGTGATAGCTTACACGGGAGAACATCGGTTTTACACTCATATTATTGTATTTTGTCAAAACTGTATTTTTATATGTTTGTTTTTAAACTCTTGACTTTTCAATGGAAATACTAATTATCTTGGTTAAAAAACTCCCCAAAAGTTCTGGTACCCCTGGGCTCACCCACATTCCTGCATGGCCACAAGAACTTCTCTTTAGACGTTTCCCCCCTGCCTTGCATAAAAATGGCACACCCTACTCACACAGGGTGCTCCTTACACAGGTGTGACACCCCTGGTTCTGGAAGAGTGAGGAGTGTATTTGTCTAAGTCAGTGCTGCATTTTCTCAGTACATAGCCGATAAGTGAGAAACTCAATAGAAAGTCCTGTGGCTAGCTTGAGATTTTCCCCTGCCCCTCAGTCAACATTGCTGCTCCAGGGACCAGTGTCTACATTTAACCTGGGGTTTGGCTGGAGAGTACATGCCAGGTCCTTAGCATCATGGGATCTGCTGTCTTTGTCATGGGGTAGGATACCTGCCCCAGGAAGGAGGTCACACTATGGTTCAAGGATGCTCTCTGACAGTGTATGGACCAGGTTCAAGAAGTAATCCCCAGCAAAAATCTCACTGCACAAAGATGGAACACATAGACAGCTATGTAGCTCCAGCCCTGTGTTACCTCCAGGTGCTCTGCTAATGAGGTGGACAGGGCTCACCTTCGATTCTCCAAATCAGACAGGGGAAGCTGGTGCATCCTGAGAGTGTGTTAGAGAGAAGCTGCACCTCGCATGCTTTCTGTATGTGTGTGTGTGTGTGTGTGTGTGTTCATCCTTTCCACCCACTGCTGAAGGCTGCCTCAGGGTACCACTGACCTGTGGTTGGTAAAGTACACAGGACAGAGAGGTACAGCTCTCTCCTATAGCCTGACTTTCATGAGGATTAACTACAGGGATGCTTGTCAAGGGTTTTCCTCAGTGTCTGATAATAATTACCCAACAAATACTGATTTATTATCTGACCACTATGCTAAAAGGAGCCCTGGTGGCACAATGGTTAAGTACTTAGCTGCTAACTGAAAGCCCAGTAGTTTGAACCCACCAAGCACTCCACAGGTGAAAATTCCTGGTGAACTGCTCTAGTGAAAATTACAGCCTAGGAAACCTCATCGGGCAGTTCTACAATGTGCTAATGGGTCACTATGAGTCCGCATATGACTCAATGGTGCACAACTCTATTCTGGAGCTTGGCAAGAACTTCTATTATGCCAGGGGGTGCTCTTGGGGTGGGGGTCCATGCCTGGTATGACTCCAGAAAAGCATTCTCTTTGCCAGACACTCATGCCCAGATTTAAGTCATTAGGGAATTTTGACCTGATCATGTATAACCCACTGGGACCCACTGGGCTATGTTTTGAGCCCTGGGAGGAGTTACGGATTATACCCTTTCTTTTATTTCACTCCTCACACCAGGAACTTCCATTGGGCGTTCCAGACCTATCAGTCCTTCCCCATGAGAGGAGGCCTAGGAGTGTCATTTAAGAGAATCACAATGTCAGTTGTCAACTATACTAGGCTATGTGTCCAAACACTATTATTATTATTATTTTTTGTCAAATACTAGACATTGCTATGAAGGTATTTAGATATGATCAACATTTATAATCAATTGACTTTAAGTAAAGCAGATAACTCTGCACAATATGGGTGGGCTGCAATCAGTTAGTCGAAGGCTTAAAGAGCAAAAACATGAAGGAAGGAAGGAAGGAAATTTGTCTCAAGACTGCAGCACAGAAATCCAGGTTGAATTTCCAGCCAGTCAGCCTGCTCTACAGATTTTAGACTTGCCAGTCCCACACAATTGCATAAACCAATTCCTAAAAATAAATCTCTTATATATCTAGGAGGGGACTTCAAAAAACCCTTTTGTGTAAATCTATACTTGGAATCCCTGGGTAGAGGAGGGGCCATGTAATTAATATGCCAGATGCTAACTGGAAAGGTTGGAACTTCAAGTCTACCCAAAGGTGCCTTGGAAAGGTCACAGCCATTGACTAACGTATGAGACAGTTCTACTTTGCAACACATGAGGTCATGATGAGTTGGAATCAGCTCTACAGAAACTCGTTTGTTGTTACTGTTAGGTGCCATTGAATCGGTACCGACTCGTAGCGACCCTATGCACAACAGAACAAAACATTGCCCAATCCTGGGCCAACCTCACAATCGTTGCCACGCTTGAGCCCATTGATGCTGCCACTTTGCCAATCCATCTTGCTGGGGGCATTCCTCTTTTTCTTTAGCCCTCCACTTTACCAAACATAATATCCTTCTCCAGCAACTGGTCCCTCCTGACAACATGTCTGAAGTATGGGAGATGAAGTTTGGCCATCCTGGCCTCCAAGGAGCACTCTGGCTGCACTTCCTCCAACACAGATCTGTTGGCAGCCCATGGCACTTTCAATATTCTCTAACACCATAACTCAAAAGCATCAATTCATCTATGGGTTTTCTTATAGAAACTGGTTTAAATACTTATAAATCTGCTAGCTATGGTTCTGTTTCTCTGGAGAACCCTGCCTGATGCACATGGCATGGACACTTGACCAGAATGGGGCCCAAGTAGGTGACGTGCATCTGTGAGCTGGGACTGGTATAATGGGCCTTTGAAAGAGTAGGAAGCTTGTACCCACCACAAAGGACCTCTGGGCCCTGTGGCTGTCATGCATACTCACTTTGAGCAGCATTTCCTGCCCCTATCCTGTTGCCCACATTGGGTATGCGGAATCCCAGGGCCCAGTGGGCCCAGTGTTTCCATACTATCTAGTCCATCAAGAGATGCCAGAGGGCTGCATTTCTTTGCAAAATAATTTTCAATTTTTAAAAACATAAAGCAAACTGAGCTGACTGGGTCATTTGTTGCAACCTATTTTTAAAAATCTCAAGCCCTTGGCCACTAAGTTCTTATTGCTGGGATCCAGAGACTAGAGCTGGCACCTCTGACACTAACCACCTGCCCTTACTCAGCAAACCACTCTCGTTTTGGGGGAGATGGGTAACTGGATGAGCAAGAAGCCTGAAACCTTCCCTTAAATACCCAGCACTCAGAAAAATGCATCTCTTGTGGAGGAATAGTATCAAGGCCATCGGTTCCTCATGCTGCCATATCTTGATCATAGCTCAGGTCCCAGAAACAACAGCATTCACAGGTAAGTGGCATCATTGTCAAGTGGATGCTTGGGAAGTTGGCACAGCCCAGGGACCAGGCTTCATTTGTCTCCTGGCTGAGGGCCAGTACCACCAGCTGGGGTTTTAGAAGAGGGAATATTTGTATTTTCTAGAGCAGAAAGAGCATGCTAAGAAGTTAGTAAGGGTACCTATGGAGCCCGTTCTGGTATGTGGCTTGGGGATGGGGAGCAAGGAGCCATACTACATACCGTTGCCTTTGTCTGAGCGCTGTGGGTGGCTGTTGATGGCATTGGGCACTCCATGGGTGGCCCAGCGTGTGTGGGCAATGCCGAAATGGGTTTCAAATTCTACCTTTAAGTCCATGCTGTCTTGTTCTAAATGAAAGAGAAATCAGTTTGCCACACTGTATAAATAAGTATTGATGCAATGTTTCCTGCAGGGCCCAGGAAAGGCATGCCAGTACAGTATCAAGGGGTATCACCTCTGTCAATAGCTCAGCCCCACCATCTCTACTCACTTCCCACCCCGGCGCTTTCTGGCAGACCTAGGTACCACCTCACTGTTGTTTGTTTAGTACTGATCAGTAACTTAACTCACTTTTTGATGAAAATAAACTTACCTTAAGAGAAATTTGTATGTCACTACTGAAAATTGAAGGATCTCTGGTAGCATGGTGGGTTACAAGTTGGGCTGCTAACCAACCGCAAGGTCTACAGTTCAAATCTACCAGGCGCTTCACTGGGAGAAAGATGAGACTTTCTGCTCCCATGAAGACTTACAGCCTTGGAAACCCTACCCAGGGTCCCTATGAATCAGAACCAGACTCCACAGCAAATAGCCACCACCACCACCATCATTAAATATTGAAAGCAGTATAATTTGCCATATTAAAATAAATACACGATGATTAAAATGTTAAAGAAAATTCTATGTATCACTACCTCAAAGAATCTATTGGGAAACACTATTTTACAACATGGACTTAACCATCCTTCTGCTGATCTAAGCTTGGATAAGTTAATACTTTGAGTTTAGAATGCTGCTGGAATAAAAGCTTCTAAAGTAACCATAATTGCATTGATTCCTCTATCTGAGGGTGTTTCCCCACTTACTGTAAAGTTCTTCATCAAGAGCCTTGACTTTTCCCCTTTTCTTGACTAGCTGGATGCGTCTTTCTTTCACCTCATTATTATTTCCATCGATTGCCACACCTGTAATTTAAACATCATTTAAAATTTAAAAATTATGTTGGAATTTAAGTTTCTGTCGCCCACCCTCCATCACCAGGTACTATATAGGACCAGATAACTATATACTGAAGTCCTTGATTCCCAAGCTTGCCCCAAATGAACAATGCATTTTCAGGAAACTTCCTTTGAACCAAGAACCTGTGCCTGTGGTGACACTTACTAGGAAGCAGAGGGACATGTGGCATGCTTGTTCCATGCCCAGTTTAACTTCTGCTGAGAGTTTCTAGCCAAGGTAAGCACCAGAGAAGCTTGCCTAGGCGAAGCATCACCAAGGTCACCAATATAGCAATGGGCTCATTAACAACACTTATCTTATATTTTTTCAATTTTATTATAGTTGGACATATTGCATTGGTCTTCTTGCAATTTTTTATCTGATTGTTTTCTGTTACGAATTAATAGAGATATAAATATGTCTGATTGCAGAAATGCCTCACTCTTTTTCCTAAGGATGTCTAATTAAAAACAGGACTTGGATTAAATATCCACTGGTTGGGAGGATAGAGTAGTCCTTGGGTGATGTAAATGGTTAACACTCACAGATACTAACTGAAAGATTGGAGGTTCAAGTCCACCTAGAGGCACTTCAAAAGAAGGGATTGGTGATCAACTTCCAAAAATTCAGCCACTGAAAACTCTACGGAGCACAGTTCTACTCTGACACATAAGGACTTGCCATGTATTGGAGCCAGCTCAATGGCAGCTGGTAACTGGCAGGAAGACCGAGGTCAATTCTGAGACAGTGACTCAGTGGAGGGTTGTGTGGCCCCTTAGATATTTAGGACACATTTAGAATACTGGAAAATGCTCAAGGTAAGTGAGAAAAAAAGAAAAGAAAGTAAAACTAAAAATGTTTATAAGTAGAGTTAATTATTAGATGAAAAATACAAAAATATATATGCACAGACACCTTTCTTTTCTCTACTCTCTCCTCCCCTCTGCATTCAACCATCAGGTTCACACCACAATGACAGAGAGACATAAATATATTGTTATACTGTCATAGAGGGGGTATGTTTATTTATTTTTTAAAAGTTGTTATTGTAAATTATGTGATCGTTTACATGGGAGAACATTAGCTTTACATTCATCCTATCCTATATCGTTTTGCTGCCATGATTACAATTCCCTCCATGCATCATCAAACAACCAAAGGGTATACCCTGCAAGCCTGCCTCCCAATCGTCAGCACACAGCCCCTCTCCCTCTCTGGGTCTAGAGTCCCCAGCCGCTCCATCTTTCCACATTATTGTCTCTGTCTCCATCTCTGGCATCACTGCTTCTCTGGGTAGGGTCCCGCTCTCCACTCTTCTCTCTTGATGGTCCCAGGGACCTCCGCTTCTTGCCTGCAAATTTAATCACTCTCCTTCTTTTGCTACAAAATGTCTGCCTTTACACTTCCAACCTCACAGTTAGTCCTGATAACAATTATTCACTATTGTATCACAAGAGTCCTATCCTCATTTCCTTTCATCATTCCCACCCAGACAAATTGGATACTACTCAGTGGAGATTCTACCTTCCTCTGTGCCCTCTGGATTTCACTTCTTGTCTTTGTAGCCCCATTTTGGGTAGCCAATGTCTAAATTGCCCATCCCTGTCTACCCTGTGTACCGAGGGGGTGGGAATGATCCTCGCTGTAAAGGTTTGTTCCCCTTTTTGAGCTAGTGCATCCATAGGTGAAGGGGCATGTTTTGATGGTGTTTTGTTGCTGTTGTTCTTGTTTTATTCTTGTTTCTTTTTCCTACTTTTATATAGTTTCCAAATTTATTTAATGAACACGTATTATTTTTATATTTAAAAAGAATACTGGAAGGAATGTCAGAAAAATGTTCATAAAGAAGATGGGGTGAGCAGCTCCTGCCCATCCACCTGCCTGCCTGAAGACCCACCTGCTGAGTCGTAGCCTCTGTATTCCAGTCGTTGCAAGCCCTTGATGAGGGTTTCAAAAATTTCCTTCCTTGTCTTGGGGACTCTGTAGTTCATGTAGGCAAAGATTCCTGTTAAAAGAGGAAAAAAGTTTATATATTTATAAAACACTTGGTTTGTGCTTACAAGTAAACATTTTTGGGGATGTGAATATGACATCTCAGTATGGCTTCCGGGGCTGGCAGACCTACAGAAAGAATTACACTACGTCAGAATGCAAAGCCATTTGAACTGCAAGGTCAGTGGTTCAAGCTCATAAGCTGCTACTTGGAAACCAGGTGTTACGGTCTGATAAAATAAAATGCATCCTGCACTTTGCAATTCCACTGCTTAGAATTTGTTTTATGGACACTGAAAAAATAGAAAGGGGGAAACTTTCATTGTGGCAACATTTATAATAACAAAGGACCATAAAACAACCTAGCTACCTAGAAACAGCTAGAATTCCCACCTCTAAGAAATCCTTGACTTGCCCAGAAAACAAGAGTCATAGGAAGACAACAGTGGCCTCCTGCAGCAGGGCAGGTGGGAGCAAGTGCTGTGGACTTGGCCTTCCACTTTACACTCTCTGATACGGCACCATGAACAAATGCTACAATTACAACAGCAACAATAAACTGCCATCATGCTCCTTTGATCTCTGGAGAGTCCTTATGTTCAAGGTAGGCTCATAAGCCAGGAAGATTTTTTTTTTTTAAGTTTTTATTGTGAATTGAATCATAGTTTACATGGGAGAACATTGGCTTTATACTCATTATTTCACTGCAATGATTATAATCCTTTCCATGCATCATCATTCAATAGTATTTGCTTCTATTCCCTCTGGTTTTTTTTGGATGTACACAAAAACACTTGGGACTATATAATCATTTATACAAACAAAGGGCACATTCTGCAAGCCTGCCTCCTGGCTGCCAGCACACCTATCTCTTCCCATGAGTCTAGAGTCCTCAGCAGCTCTATTTCTCCATATCCTCATCTCTGCCTTCATCCCTGGTGTCACTGCTTCTCTGGATACAGTCCCACATTCTCCTCATAAATTTCTCCCTTGATGGTCCTACAGTTCTGTGTTCCTGGGATGTAAGATTAACTACTCTCCCCTTTATGTTACAAAACTTCTACCTTTACAGTTGTGACCATCACAATTAGTCATGATAACAATTATTCACTACTGAATCATAAGACTCTTATCCTCATCTACTTTCACCAGACCCACCTAGACAAGATGAAAACTATTCAGTGGGGGTTCTACCTTCCCAACACACTCTGAAACTAAACTCCCTCTTGAAAACTTGTAAGCCAGTCACTTCATGCCTTTATAACCCTCCCCCCGCCCCCATTTTAAGTAGCCCAAGGAGCTCTGGTAGCGTAGTGGTTACGAATCGGGCTGCGAACCTTAAGGTCAGCGGTTCGAAACTACCAGCCGCTCCACGGGAGAAAGATGAGGCTTTCTACTCCCGTAAGGATTTACACCCTCGGAAACCCTGTACAGGGTCGCTATGGGTGGGAACCGACTCGACGGCACTTAACAACAACAATGTCTAAATTGCCCGTCCTTATCAACCCAGTGTACAGAGGGGATGGAATGATCCTTAATGTGAAGATTCCTTCCCTCTCAGTTGGTATTTTGAGCTACTTGACAAATTGTAGCAATTTACACTTGTTTCTTTATCAAAAATTTTTTTATCTTCCTCTAGTCGAGTTCTAATCATCAAGCCATCTAAAACTAGGTCAAATGGGTACTATGTGCAAGTTTGGGCATTCTTGTGTGTCTTCCTTCAGTTTATATCAGCTGGAAGCTTAATTTTCAGCTCTAGTCCTCCATAAACCAGTAAGATTTTATTTGACTTTATTTTCTCTATTTGTATATTTCAAAATAATATTTTGTCAAATGTTATTGTTGTTATTAGGTGCTATCAAGTTGATTCTGACTCATAGCAACTTTATGAACAATTTCACAATTGTTGCTACACTAGAGTCCATTGTTGGTACCATTGTGCCAATCTATCCCATCGGGGGTCTTCCTCTTTTTTGCTGACCCTCCCTTTTACCAGGCATGATGTTCTTCTCCAGGGACTGGTCCCTCCTGACAATATGTCCCAAGTATGAGATAGGAAGTCTCATCATCCTGACTTCCAGGGAGCATTCTGGTTGTATTTCTTCCAATATAGATTTAATTGTTCTTCCAGCAATCCATGGTACTTTCAATACTCTTCTCAAATGCATCAATTCTTCTATGGCTTTCCTTTTTCACTGTCCAACTTTCACATGCATATGAGGCTATTAAAAATACCATGGTTTGGGTCAGGCGCACTTTAGTCCTCAAACTGACATCTTTGCTGTTCAATGCTTTATTTGATTATTTTTAAAGTTTTTATTGTGAATTGAATGATAGTTTACATGGGAAAACATCAGTTTTATACTCATTCTATTATATTTTGCTTAATTGTAATAATTACAATCCCCTCCATGCATCATCATTCAACAGTATTTGCTTCTATTCCCTGTTTTTGTTTTGTTTTGTATATATACACAAAAACACTCAGGAATATATAATCATTTAACCAAAGAGCACATTCTGCAAGCCTGCCTCCTAGCCCCCAGCACACAGCCTTTCTCTCTCCAAGAGTCTAGAGTCCTCATCTGCTCTATCTCTCCATGTCATCATCTCTGCCTCCATCTCTGGTGTTGCTGCTTCTCTGGATAGGTTCCCACATTCTGCTCATGTGCTTCTCCCTTGATGGTCCTAGGATCATCTGTGACTGGGATAACTACTCCCCCCTTTTTGTTACAAAACTTTGATTTTTACAGTTGTGACGATCGCAATTAGTCATGATAACAATTACTATTGAATCATAAGAATATTTTTCCCATCTACTTTCACCACACCCATCTATACAAGATGAAAACTATTCAGTGGGAGTTCTACCTTCTCCCGCACACTCTGACACTAAACTCCCTCTTAAAAACTTCTAAGCCAGCCAATTTTTGTATGGATTTGCCCCCTCACTTTAAGCAGCCAATATCTTAGTTGCCCGTCCCTATCAACCCAGTGTACAGAGGGGATAGGATTGATCCTTGATGTGAAGATTCCTTCCATTTTGGTTGGTATTTTGAGCTACTACCCAAGCCATAGTATTTTCGATAATCTCATATACATGTGAAAGCTGGACAGTGCAATAAGGAAGACCATAGAAGAATTGATGTTTTTGAGTTATGGTATTGGAGGAGAATATTGGAAGTGGCATGGACTGCCAAAAGAACCAACAGATCTGTGTTGGAAGAAGTGCAGCCAGTGCTCCTTGGATGCCAGGATGGGCAAACTTCATCTCTCGTACTTCAGACATATTATCAGGAGGGGCAAGTCGCTGGAGAAGGATATCATGTTTGGTAAGGTGGAGAGTAAGAGAAAAAGAGGAAGACCCCCAGTGAGATGGATTGGCAAAGTGGCAGCATCAGTGGCCTCAAGCATGTCAACAGTAGTGAGGTTAGCCCAGGACTGGGCAGTGTTTTGTTCTATTGTGCATAGGTTCACTATGAGTTGGTACCGACTTGATGGCACCTAACAACAACAACAACATCCAGAAGTATAGGTCAAGTTCATCAAATTGTAACAATTTACACTTGTTTCCTTTATCAAAAATTTTTTTATCTTTCTCTAGTCGAGTTCTGATCATCAAGCCATTGAAGCTAGGTCAAATGGGTACTATGTGCAAGTTTGGGTGTTCTTGTGTGTCTCCCTTTACTTCATATCAGCTAGGCGCTTCACTCTCAGCTCCAGCCATCCGTGTCTATGTCCTTGTCCATGGGATCAGACGTTCCTAGGTCTCACTATACCAGTCCTTCCACTTCTCTCTCTCATCTCCAGGTCAACAGTCTATGGAACATGGTGGAACTTAGCCCATATCTTCATTACTGCCTTTCCCCGACTTCCACTTACCAGAAGACCAATGAGGTCACCTGCAAGCTTTCATGCCTGCTCCTAAGTGTTCCCTTTGAGTGTTAGTCTTGGAGAGGTGGGGGTGGGGGGAGCTGTTCAACACTTTATTTAGGTCTTGCACAGATTTGCTTAATGCAATACATCATTTGGTTTCTGGACTTTTTGATTTTTTCCAAATAAGTAACAATTGTCACGTTGGCCCTGCCTTTTCAAAACCTTCCTTTTATGGACTGAATTGTGTCTCCCAAAATGTGTTGGTGTGTCCTAAACCTAATCACTTCTGAGTCATAAAATAGCAGATTAGTCACAGAAGAAAACACAGATGGGGGTAGGTCATTTGAAGTCACATGAAGATTGCCAAGGAACTGTAGCACAATGGGGCTACAAAAACTGAACGAGATATGGATCTTTCCCCAGAGCTGAGAGAGTGAAAGAGATAAAGAAAGATAAAGATCTTGCTTTCCCCTTGAGTCAGTGCCCTACATTAAACTCCTAGGCTCTTGAAGTATGAGAAAATAAATTTCTGTTCTTTAAAGCCACTTACTTGTGGTATATCTGTTATGGCAGCATTAGGAAACTAAGGCACCTCTACTTGCACATTTTAGACTATGAGCCCTTAGTCCATCCTCAAGTCTCCTCTGGGAGAGCTCCGGACAGTCAGTCTTGTGCTTGTGGTAAAGCAGTCCTGTTGCTCCTCCCCATCCCCACTGGGGACATCCTGTCTGGCCTCAAACCTCAGCTCCAGCTCCACCTCTGGGGGGAGGCTTGTCCTGGGAGCCAGCCAGAAGCACTCCCTTGTGCTGGATTGCCCACCACTCTGGCATCTTGAGTCCCACTAATATTCCTCTGACAGCAACTGGTACTTCTATCTTTATTTTTTCTCATGGTGTCCTGGCACACCACTCTTGATCAATAAATATTTGTGTAACAGATTGACTATAAATCTATATTAATACAGGGGAGCAATCATAATACAGTATGCATCTTGAAAAAAGTTACTGGGCTTCAGGCATATTCATACTAACTAATCTTATGGAGAACTTCCTGTGTGCCAGGCACTTGGGCCACATTCCCATACAGCTGTCCGTCAAACCTCTCAACAGCCTTACAGGTTGGTCCTGTCATTGCTCTTCTCTTCCACTTCTGGGACAGTAACGAAGGGCAGCTCTAACTTGTCTTGTCTCAGCGTTGGTAGAGAGCATGGTGAGGAGGGGAACCCAAGATACCCAACTTCAGAACATAGACTCCTAACCATCACAACACTGCCCCACTCCTGGGATGAATACCATGATTGTTGAAAGGTTTATTTTCCTAATGACTGTTTCTGTAACAGACCTAATTTTTTATTAGGCTCCCTCTCCTAATAATTTGTCAAAGATGAACCATAGAGAGGACAACCTGCAGACAGATAATTGAGGGCTGAGTACAACCACACACTTAAACCACCTACAATACCTCTAGTTGCTAAGTAGATTAGATTAGATTCAAATCAACGTAGTGCATCTGAGTGTTTAAACATCAATGAAATGAATGTTATTTTCCTAAACAGGTAACATGAACATTTACCTGACAAAAAATTATCTACATACAATTAAACAATAGGATATAAAATAATTTAAATAATGTTGCAAATTACATTTTGCATTCTTGCAAATTGTATATAATAGATATATGTAATTAAGGCACATATAGAAGATCATGGACACTGGGATTTCTGAGCAGGTACTGACATCTTGTTTTTAAAATGGTCAAGAGTTGTTCTTACTATAAGCTATTTTGTCTTCTTTGTGTCCTTTAGGTTAGGTGAGCCGTGCTGCCTGTAAAGGCTGGTGGTGCAGTTCAGGCCCTTCCCTCAGGGATGAGATGCTTGCTTCCCCAGTGGAAAGCACCACCTCTGCAGGGCTGTGGAGTCTGTACTACTTAGGAGCTCATGTTTTATCCTAAACTTCAAACCAAAAGAAGTCTGGGGGTATCTCTTTGTCTCCTCACTTATAACCAAAAAAAAAAAAAAAGGAAGTTACCTTTTAATGTGACTATTTAAAATTTTGAAAATACCTTTAAAATCTACCCACTGAAAATATACAGTCCAACAGTTGCTAGTAGAGTTGTGCAACTATCACCTCGTTTTATCACCAACTTGTGCAACCATCATCCCCATATCCGGTTAGGTAAGAAAGTTTATGACACGAATTTTTTCTATAAAATTCAGAATGTGTCCTGGGGGAGAGAAGGGTAGGACATGGTGAAATTCCAGTAAATTTAAAGGCATTACAGCTATGGGAGACAGTCATATGAAGAAGTACAAAAATAGATAATTTCTGCAGTACTTTCTGTTTTCTGTACATTTTTGTAGCACTAGACTTTCTTTTGTTGTTTTGTTAAGTGCCATGGAGTCAATTCTGACTCATAGTGACCCTGTATGTGGTTTCCAAGAAGCGGCTGGTGAATTCGAACCACCAACTGTGGTTAGCAGACTTTTTTTACATCCTGAGAATTGTTCTAGAATGACACCTGTACCTTAATAAGGGGAAGGAATTCACAGCCATCATGGATAACACAAAAGCCAGATATGGAGTGCTCACCAACTTTAAAAAGATTTTCGTTTTGAAACATTTTTTATGAAAGCACTCTGGTTCAGTTCCCTGCAGCATTGCAAGTCCCCTTCCTCTACACTGAACATCTTAACTCACACCAGGTACACAGGTTCTGTGTTATGTCTCTGATTCGACAGTTACATTGGTGGGTTACTGCCATGAAACTCAGTGACCTGGGATGTCTAAAGGGTCCTTGGTGTCAGGACAAAGAGTTGGGCCCACACCCAGCTGAGATGTTTAGCATCCACTTGGAAGTTAGCCACAGCTTGGAAGATTACTGAAATAAAGAAGGCTGCCAAGAAGAGACCCTAGAGATCTTTGTGCAAGAAAGCATAATTCTAATTTTTAACATAGAAGCTCTTGTATGCCAGCATTTATTCAATAATTTCTTTCATTTACTAAGCACTGTCTCCTTCCTTTCTCATCTCATCCTTTTGCTGAATTGTCCCTGAACTCTACTGAAATGAAGTGAATAAATTAGCATTTATACTGTTCCTACTATTTTAAAAATAGTAAAATAAAATTAAGCTCCTTTCCCAGTAATTTCTCTTTCTATTCACTTTGGAATTCCTTTTTGGGAATGATCCCATTCCATGCATAGGTTTTATGTATGGAATGAGCTATGATGAGTATCAACTTTTCACCTCTAAGGTCAGTAAAGCTCAAACAGCTTAACAATAGTGAGAATTTAAATTTTGGAAGGCAATGTGATTTCTCAAAATTAAAAATATTTATGTCTGTTGACCAGAGCTGTTGCACTTCTAAGAACCACGTACAATAAACACACATGAACAACGAGGCTTCAAAAAATTCTTGGAAAAATAACTGAAAGAGAACAGAATTTTTCCATGAACGTTCTGAAGCCTCTTCATACAGTTGATTCTTGTTTTTCAGTAACTATGCAAGTAGAAATGTTCTATAAAGTTATTATGAGCAAGGAACCCTGAGCCTGCATTGTTTCAGGTGAGTCTCTGGTCACAACACTTTATCAATTGATCAATATAAACCAAACCCATTGCTGTTGAGTTGATGCTGACTTTATAGTGAACTTACACAACTATCGGGCAGTTCTACTCTGTCTATTTGTTGTTGTTGTTAAGTCTCTGACCAAAACATTGTTGTCAACTGATCATTACAAATCAAACCAAACCAAACCAAACTCATTGATGTTGAGTTGATCTAATAGATAGCAAAATCTCTCCTATAGGTTGCCTTGCTCAACCTCAGCTGGGAAAATATTTCAGGAAACTCCAATTTTTTGTAGCTTTGCACACAAAAGCACAAAAGTATTGATTTTGGTATTACAAATAATTTTTAACAAGTAGGTGAATTCACAAATACAGAGTCTGTAAATAATAAGTATCAACTACGTATTATATGCACCATTGTCTATGGTAGCCAAAGACTGGAGACAGCCAGGTACCTGGTAAGGACCAGGTAAATGATGGTGTGGCCTCACAGTGGAACCTTCCACAGCAATTCTCCACAGAGAAAGGGAGCTGTGTGTCCTCTTAGAAACTAATCTAAGAGGTGCCAGTGAATAGTAAAAAAAAGCAGCTTGCAGAATAGTAGGTAAATTATACAAGGTACATAGAATATTTCTCTAAAAGTACCCAAGACGCAGGAAATAGTGGTTGCCTCTGAGGAGAGCACTGACCATAGGACAGAAACAATATTGTGCCCTCTTTTCAGGGTTACAACATGTGACTACATGCAAGTGGATCATATTTTGCCATGTGCCACTATAGATCATGGGGGATACATGATAACTGATTAGATATCTAGCCAAAACCTAAATAAGAAAAGACTCATGCCTATCAGGAGGTGAAATATCCTGGTCAAAGGATATGAGGGCCAACAAGATTAACTGTTTGGATGGTGGCAAATGTGATGCAGCCCTTGTTCACTCTGATTTCCTGTGTGCACAGACACTTCCGTGCACATTCTCCTTGGGCTATATCTGTTGTTCTCTGAAGAGACAGAAACTTCCAGGTCAGAAGAGTGATGGTGTGGAGCCTTGAACTACTGTCCCAATCTGTGCTTTCCCAAGGGATGGTGCCACTCTGAGGTGGTATAATCCTCCATCTCCACCTAACATGTCCCAGCCATTGCCCTTTCCTTTGCAAAGACTAGGACGACAGCCACTCTGGAGGGGCTCTTCTGCCCTTTGACTTTTTAAGCTAAATGGACCAAATTGAACCTCACTGTGGCTGTCCAATCCAGTTCACTTGGAGAAACAGCCACAAGAAGGGAAAAAACACCACCTAAACACACATACCTTCCAATCAGTAAGAAGGCCCAGGAAGGACCATGTAACCTGCATTTGTCTCCATGCACTCACTAGCTGTGCAACTTAGTTGCAACTGTGCAACTTAGAAGCATTGAGTGAGGTGGTTAAAGCACAAAGCCTACACCATATACTCAATTTCAAATCGCAACTCTGCCCTTTGCTTTCTGCATGGCTTTAAGCAAGTTATATAGCTTCTTTGTGCCCTACTTTCCCTATCAGTACAATGGGGTGATGGCTTGTTATTGTTGTTAAGTGCTGTCAAGTCAATTCCAACTCGTAATGATCCTATATAGCTTGAACCACTGATCGTGTGGTTCAAAATGACCTCGCAGTCCAGCACATTAACCCACACTACTTTATAGGGTTGTTAATGAGAATTCACCCAGTTTCTTTGTAAAGTACATATAACAGTGCTTGCAACATGGGAAATATTTATTAAAATAAAATGGGGCAGGGAAATGCCTATCCCATAGGGCATGATGAAACCTAAATGCAGCAAGTGCATGTGATAAGCCCTCAAGAATTTGATGTTGCTATTAAGTGCTGCGGAGTAATAAATTATCTAATGTCTCTTCTAGCCATAGTCTGTAACTCCCATCAAACAGTGTTTCTTCCCTTCTGGGTAAGAGAAGGTGGGAGAAGATACTGATAAATAACAGAATTCAGCTGTGGATGTTAGCATCCACAGAATGAACCATCTCAGAATCAGGAGAGGGGAATCTTACTACCATCAAAGAAAAGCCAGGAAGGGAGCATATCTTTTGGACCCCGAGACCCCTGCACATTGAACCTCCTCAACCCAAGGGCAGAAATCTGTGACACTGGGGGAGTGGCAGAGTAGCAGCAGTAGCAGCAGAACCAAGAACCAGAGCACAAGACAGAGCAGTGTGCTACCCAGCTCATGGAGTAAGTAAAGCTGAGTGACTTTGGGCAGGAAGCTTGCTTGTAGAGTAGGGTGCCTCCAGGCACTCAAGTGGGGGAACTAGGTTTGCTGATCCACGGAGCTAGAATTGAGTGACTTCAGGTTGAGGTTTATGATGGAGTCTTTATAAGCATCTGACTGGAACAACTGTGCCCTGAGCATTTCTGATCCCAAATTGTGACCTGTTAATTTCCCTGATAAGTTCTACAACTGTGAGTATGGTGTCTGAGTTCTGTGTGGCCATTGCAATGGATTAGTGAACCCAATAGAGAAGTAGAGAGAGTGTCATGGAGGAATGGTTTGTTGTTACATATTTTTTCAGGTGCTGTGAGTTGGTTCTGACGCACAGCAACCCTATATACAACAGAACGAAACACTCTCAGGTCCTACACCATCCTCACAACTATTGTTATGTTTGAGTCCATTGTTGCTGTCACTGTATCAATCCATCCTGTTGGAGGTCTTCCTTTTTTTGCTGAGTTTCTGCTTTGCCAAGTATGATGTCCTTTCTTCAGGGACTCGTCCCTCCTGACAACATGTCCAAAGTATGAGTTGAAGCCTCACCAGCTTTACTTCTAAGGAATATTCTGACTGTACTTCTTCCAATACAGACATGTTTGTTCTTCTGGCAGTCCATGGTATTTTCAACACACTATCACTAAATATGAGTCCTGGTGTGGTGCTATAGGATCAACACTGGACTCCTGGCTGTAAAATTTGTTGTTTAAACACACCAGCCACTCTTCAGAAATTGTATATGTCAGAGCTAACTCTGGCACTTAACAACAGCATCACTAAATAAAACCAGATTGAAAATAAAACCATGTCGACAATAGTACAATTTCACCATTATTTTCTCTTAGCCTTCTAGCATTCAGAAGCAAACATGGTATTTTCTGGAATTCACTGTGTGAGCAAAAAGATCAGAAAGTCATTCACAATCACCAGAAGGTAAAAACAACCCAAGATTCCACCAACAGAAGAATGGCTAAACAAAGCGTACATTGTACAATGGATTATTACTCCGGCATAAAGAAAAATGAAGTTCTGACACCTGCTAATAAATGGTTGAACTTAGAAAACATTATGCTCAGTGAAATAAGTAGACACTAAAGGACAAGTACCGTATGACACCACTTAAATGAAATATCTACAATAGGTAAGTCCATTGATACAAAAGGTTAGAGGTTACTAGGGGTTGTTGGGTTTAGGGGGAATGAGGAATTAAGAGAAAAAAAAGGTGAAAGTCAGTGGTGGTGGGTAGCACTGAGTTCAAGTTCCCCTGAATGTCAGCTGTTTTCACAACTGCAGTGCAGTACTTACAGGTCTCAGGATTAACTCCATGATACAAAAGAACAAAACTCTTTGACCCCCCTCACTATTCCCTTTATTCACCCCCAACTCTGTGCACAGAGATGATCCCAAAACTGTAAGTGAGAAGACCCTTTTGACAAAGTACCCAAATTCCAGGGTAAGAGCTCAGAACTTTACTAGGAGGTCAGCTTTGGAGCAAACGACCACTGCCACTGCACTAAATCCTCTCCATACCTTATCTCATCTTATTTTCACAATGCCTTATACTGAGAGAATGTGGTTCTCATATGGAGATGAGGGATACGAGGCTCTAAAAGGCAAAGACTTTAATGATTCACACTCAGGTCTATCTGATTACATGCCTGAGCTTATCACTGCTGCCCTCAAATCAGCATACTCTGAACCTTAGAATCCTATTCCAACGGGTAAGAAACAGCTTGCCAAGAGAGGACCTGACCCATGGAAATATGCTCAACTGATAAGCTGATAGGCAAACCTCAGCCTCCTCTGGTCAGATCAGGCCAGTTACTGGAGCATTGACACATCCCTGTCCTGCCTTCTTCACTCTCTACTCCAGCAGGAGAACACTCCTGATTCTGAATCCTCCTTTCTCTCCCTCTCCACAGGGCCCAGGCAATCACAACAAAACTGACTCTAACTAGGTGCTTTTCCAATCCTCCAGCACCCACAGTGCTTAGTCTGGTCTCAATTTCTACCACGATGGGACACAGCCATATGTTAATGACCCATCCTTACTTCCCCCAGCCCCTCATCTACCCTTCAGTATCCAACCTCTAGGATCCACTCCTGTGGGTAGACTTCAGCTTGCACAGGCCTTCTAAACCCTCAAACCAATTCTCCCATGAGCTTTCTATGCCCTTCAAACTGAAAATAGCTTTTCCTTCCTCTGAACTTCATTTTCTAGCCTTTTTTTTACTCTACCATTTTTATTAATAGATACATTTTTAGAGTAGTAATTTTATAGAAAAGTCAAGATGATAGTACAGTGAGTTCACACATAATCCACACTCCCACACATTTTTAACATCTTACATATATTTCTTCCAACTAGTAAACCAATATTAATACATGATTAAGTCTAAAGTTTATTTGGATCCCTCAGGTTTTCTTTAATGTCTTTTTTCCATCCTAGAATCCCATCCAGGATCTCACATTGCATTTAGTCATCAAATTTCCTTGGTGCCTCCTCTTGGCCATGACAGTTTTTCAGCATCCCTCTTTCAGGGCATCTGCCACTTTCTACACTGATTTGCTATCATTTACTCACCTCCATCTCAGAGTTGCTGGAAGTGCAGGAAAGGTGTCAAGAGCACATGACTGGATTTTTAGTGAGCTGGGATGAGGGCAGTAAACAAGTCAGTGCACCTAGGGAAAGTCTTTACCTTTCTAGTTTTCTCTCAGTCCTTTTGAGTAAGTCACGGAGAAAGCCTCCATTGGGTGCCACTCTTTCTTTAATGCTTTTTCTTACACTTAGAAATCTCTTTTTAGAACAAGAGGGAACAGGTACCAGGTCTAGAGATTCTGTGAACAACCTTGTCCATCAAAAATAAAACAACAACATTTTGTTTCTTATATGTGTGTGTTTCTTTTGCTTGTCCTACCTGACCTGATGCGAAACAGTAACAATGCCCACCAAACAGCTAAACCACGCCTATATCTCCTGCACTCTCACCCACTGAGCAAGGGCCACTACCAACTCCTATACCACCTGACCAATGATAGACAGCAGCCAACATCAGCAAACAGAAGCTGCACACACACTTCCATTCTCCACCACATCCACCATTAGATGAATACCTAAGAACACACACACATACAATCATCAATTAAATACAAATACAATGACACTACAATGCTTCAAAGACAACAGACAGTTTCAGTTCACACGAAGAAACAAGATGGAGTAGCTAAAATAAGTGACCAAATCACAGAGCTAGAAAATGTTTCTGAGGAAGACAAAGTATTAAAATGACTTGATAAGGAATTCAAAAGAATTATATTCAATGGATTAAGAGAAAGATAAAGAAAACTGTAGGTAAAATGGTGAACACGGAAAAAAAAAACTTTAGAAGAATTCAGGAGAAACATTAAAAGAGCAAACTGACAAAATAAATGAAAAATTAGAAACCAGACAAAGACAGCAAATAGAAATCCATAAGATTAATACTAAGATTTAAGAAATAGATAATATATTGAAAAGGCAAAGCCATGCATTGAATTAATGGAAGGCTAAATTAGTGAGCTCAAGACAAACCTCTTAGTCCTAATCTACTAGAGGAATAATAAGAAAAAAAGAGAAGACATCTGAAGAAAGCCTAGAAATTATATGGAATACCATCAAGAGGAATAACAGGTGTGATCAGAATTCCAGAACAGGAAGAAACAAAATAAAAGCACACAGAAGACTGTTGAAGAGTTGTTAGAAGAAAACTTCCCTAACAACAAGATTGATTTTAAGAAGCTAAAAGAACCCTAACAGGATAGACCCCAAAAGAAAATCATCAAGGCATATAATAATCAAGTTTTCTAAAATCAAAAGCAAAGGAAGAATCTGAAGATCAACACACAGGAAAAATGAAGTTTCCTACAAAGGAGAACCAATAAGACTAAACTCTGATTTCTCAGGAAAATCCATGTAAGCAATAAGGCAATGAGATGAGAGATATATAATTTTGAAAAGAAAAAAATTGTCAACCAAGAATCATACATCCTAAAGTATTCTCCTTCAGATATGGTGGCAAATGTGGACATTTCCAGATAAGCAAAAATTAAAGGAATTTTTTAAAAAATCCAGCCTAATTCCATATAAAAATTCTCAAGGGAGTTGCTTGGACAGAGAATAAGTAATAGCAGACAATAATCTGAGATTAACATATATGACAAAAATACCAGAAGTCAAGTCAGATATAGAAATATTCAGGGTAAAACAAACAAGACTGAAAATAGGGAACTAGAGATATCAATTTGTAATACAGATAATTACAAAGCAAAAACAGGGAATAATGTAATTATAAAACTTCTAAATGGCAAGGAAGTCAAGTAGATTTCAAGATAAAATAGACTTGTAAATTGGGGGAGAAATTTGTAACCTCAAAGAAAATTAATAAACCTCTTCAAAATAAAAAGAGGAAATCATAAATATTTATTAACACAATGAAGAAAATGAAAAGAAAATCCCGAACCAAAAAGAGATTAGCACAGAAAACTATGTAGATCAAAGAAACCAGGAGCACCACACACACACACACACACAAACCCACAGCCAAATGATAGCAATAAATTCATACCTATCAATAATTATACTGAATGTAAATAGATTAAATGTACCACTCAAAAAATAGGGAGTAGCAGAATGGAAAAGAAAACAAGACCCATCTATATGTTGTCTACAAGTGACACAACTTGCACACAAAGACAAAAATAGACTAAAACTCAAAGGAAGGGGAAAATATCAAGCTAGTGGCAATAGAAAATAGAGCTATAGTGGCGATTCTAATTTCTAATAAAATAGACTTTAAGGTAAAAACCAACATAAGAGAAAAAGAATATTATAGCATGATTTAAGGGTCAATTAAACAAGAGGATGAAATCATAATAAATATCTATGTGCCCAATGAAAGAGTCTGAAAATACATAAATTAAACAGAATTGAACAGAGAAATAGACAACTCTAAAGAAATAGTAGGAGATTTTAATACACCACTTTCAATGAAGGATAGAACTAGAAAGAAACTCAACAAAGACACAGAAGAACTAAACAACACAATTAGCTAACTTGACCTCACAGACATATACAGAACACTTAAACCAACAACAGTACAACACACATTTTTTTCCAGTGCACATGGAACATTCTCTAGAACAGACCATTTGTTAGGCCACAAAGCAAGTCTCAATAAATTTAAAAACATCTTTTAATAATACAACGAAATACTGCAAAGCATCTTCTCAGGTCATATCATAAAATTAAAAATCAATAATAGGAAGATCAAGGGAAAAAAAATCAAATACATGGAAATTGAATAACACCCAGTTTAGAAACTACTAGGTAATAGAAGAAATTTTAAAAATAAATGAAAAAAATTCCTTCAATGAGAATGAAAACACAACGTATCAAAATTTTGGGGACACAGCAAATGCAGTGCTCAGGGGACAACTTATAGCAATAAATGTGTACACAGGAGGCAGAGAAGACGACGTGAAGAGATGGAGTGGCTGGGGACTTGGGATCCAGAGAGGGAAAGGGGCTGAGGACTGTGGGGGTTGAGGAGGTGCGCAGGCTTGCAGGGTATACCCTTTGTTTGGGTGAGGATGCATGGACAGGATGGTAACTATGCCAATGAAACGATGTATGATAGAATGAATGTAAAACTAATGTTCTCCCATGTAGACTATCACACAATTCACAATAAAACATTTATTTAATAATAATAATAATAAAGCATTCCCTGTGATTGAAGCTCAGATATCTACATGCACAAGATACTCCCCTGATTTTCCAAAGATTTTCCAGTAGTGGTTACGAATCAGGCTGTTAACCTCAGGGTCAGCAGTTCAAAACTACCAGCTGTTTCGCAGGAGAAAGATAAGGCTTTCTGCTCCCGTAAAGATTTACAGCCTCGGAAACCCTGTGCAGGGTCGCTATGAGTCGGAACCGACTCCACGGCGCATAACAAAATAAATAAATAAATAAATGTGCACACAGAAAGTAGAAAGAATCAAAATCAACTTGTTAACCCAACATTTCAAACAGTTAGAAAAAGAGTAGCAAAGTAAGCCTAAAATCACCAGAAGAAAAGAAATAATAAAGATCAAAGTAGAAATACCTGAAACAGAAACAGAAAAATAATAGAAAGTATCAAAAAGACAAGAAACGGAAAGGATTAATAAAACTGACAAACCACTGGCAAATCTAGCAAAGGAAAAGATAGAGAAGATGCAAATAACACAAATAAGAAATTAAAAGGGTAATGTTACAACAAATCCAACCAAAATAAAAAGGGATAATAAAATACTATGAAGACCTATACTCTTAACAAATTGGAAACCTTGAAGAAATGGACAAATTTCTAGAAACACACTACCTACCTAATCTAACACGACAGAAATGGAAAATTTGAATAGATCCGTAACAAAAGAAGAAATTGATCAAATCATTAAGAAACATCCAACAAATAAAAGTCTAGGCTTCACTGATGAATTCTACCAAACATTCAGAAAAAAGCTGACACTAATTCTATTCAAAGTATTTCAGAATATACAAAAGGATGGAAAATGCCCAAATTAATTTTATGAAGTAAGAATTAACTGTAGCGTAGTCTATGGTTACGAATCGGCCTGCAAACCACAAGGCCAGCAGTTCGAAACAACCAGCTGTTCCGCGGGAGAAAGATGAGGCGTTCTGCTCCCGTAAAGATTTACAGCCTTGGAAA
>NW_006408968.1:388055-434584 GCF_000296735.1 Chrysochloris asiatica
AACCCACAGCACCACACCAGGATTATATATATATATATATATATACACACATATATACCAATATCCCTCATGAACAGAGATGTAAACATTCTAAACAAAATCCTAGCCAATAGAATTCAACTATATATTTATAAAGTATTACATCATGACTAAGTGGGATTCATATCAGGTATGCAGGAATGGGTTCAATATTAGAAAAACAAAACAATGTTATCTATCACATAAATTAAACAAAGGGAAAAAAATCACATGATTCATGCCAGGTATGCAAGGATGGTTTAATATTAGAAAAACAATCAATGTAATTCACCACATAAATGAAATAAATAAAAAGAAACACATGATCATATTCATTGATGTAGAAACAGCATTTTACAAGATCCAACACCCATTTCTTGATTTAAAAAACCACAACAACAACCCAATAAATGAGGAATAGAAAGGAAATTCCTCAACTTAATTAAGGACATATATAAAAAATCCATGACCAACTAAAAGCATTCCCCTCATGAATGGGAACCAGACTAGGGTGCCCTTTATCAGTATTCTGATAGAAGTCTTATCCAGAGCTTTAAGGCAAGAAAGGGAAATGGAAGGCAGCCAACTGGCAAAGAAATAGTAAAATTCTATGTTTGCAGATGATATGAGCTTATACATAGAAAATCCCAAAGACTCCAAAAGAAAATTATTGGAACTAATTTAAAATACAGCAAAGTGGTAGGGTACAAAATCAAAATACAAAAATCAGTCAGATTCTTTAATGCTAACAAAGAGAGTTATGAAAAGGAAAGCAGGAAAATAATACCATTAGCCCCTCAAAAGATGAAATACTTAAGAGTAAATCTAACCAGAGAAACAAAAGACCTAAACAAAAGAAAAGTACCAAACATTACTACTACAGGAAATCAAAAGACACCTACATAAATGGTAGAATATACCATGCTCACGTATAGAAAGACTTAACGTTGTGAACATGTCAACACTACCCAAAGTGATCTATAGATATAATGCAATCCCAATCCAGATTTCAACAGATCAAAGAAACCAGGAGCACCACACACACACATACACAAAAACACATAGCCAAATGACAGCAATCGAGTCATACCTATCAATAATTATACTGAATATAAATAGATTAAATGTACCACTTTAAATCTTTAAAGAGATGGAAAAACTAACCACCATCTTTATCTGGAAAATAAAGAAACCCCAGATAAAGAAAGCATTACTAAAGAAGAACAAAGTAGGAGGCAGTTCACGTCTCAGTCTCAAAATCTACTACACAGCCATAGTAGTCAAAACAGTACAATGACAGACATATAGATCAAGGAAACACAACTGAGAAAACAATAGTAAATTCATCCACCTGTGGACAACTGCTCTTGGCAAAAACTCAGAAACATATTAAATGGGGAAGAGATAGTCTAACAAATGATACTGATAAAATTGGGTATCAATTTTCAGAAGAATGAAACAGGACCCACCTCTCACACCATATACAAAAACAAACTTAAGATGGATCAAAGACCTAAATGTGATCATCAATGACAAAAAATAGGGACAAAACTTTGATGCCCTAATACATGGCATATATGCGCTATCAAGGATAACTGAAAACATACAGACAGCAAAAGACATGACTGGGACCTCCTAAAAACGAGACACTTTTGTGCATTGCAAGATTTCACTAAGAGTTAAAAAAGAACCCAAAAAATGGAAAAAACCATTTTGGCAATGATATATCAGACAAAGAACTAATCTCTACATTGTATAGAAGACTTCAACACCTCAACAAGAAAGAGACAAATAACCCAATTTAAAAATGGGTAGAGGACATGAACAGACACTTCACTTAACAAATATATGAAGAAATACTTGCAATCATCAGCCCATTGTTGTTGCTATTGTTAAGTGACATTGAATAGATTTCAACTCATAGATGCCCTGTAAAGGGTTTCCAAGAAGTGGCTGGTTAGTTTGAATTGCTGACCTTGCGGGTAGCTGTCCACTGCTTATTCCACAGTGCCATACCAGGATTCATTGTCCATTAGAAAGATGCAAATCAAAACAACTATGAGATATCATCTCATCTAGAATTAATAGCAAATTTTATAAGAACAGAGACTAACAAATACTGGTGAGGGTGTGAAGAGATTGGAACCCTTATACACTGCTGGTGGGATGGTAAAATGGTACAAACAATATGGAAAATGGTATGGCTTCTCCTCTAACAGTTGGAAATAGAAATACCATATGACCCAGCAATCCTTCTACATGGTATATAGCCAAGAGAAATAAGAGCTGCAACACAAATAGATATATGCACACCCATGTTCATAGCAGCACTATTCCCTATCTTTAAAGAGATGGAAAAACTAACCACCAAATTTATCTGGAATATAAAGAGATCCCAAATAAGTAAAAAGATGGAAACTACCTAAATGCCCAACAGCACAAGAATGAATAAACAAAGTTTGGTACATACACCCAGTGGAATATTATGCAATGTTAAAGAACAGTGATCAATCTGTAAAATATCTCATAACATGGATGACTCTAGAGGACATTATGCAGAGTGAAAGTAGTCAATCACTAAAGGACAAATGTTATATGAGAACACTGTCGTAAAAAGTCAAGAAAGGGTTTTCATGCTAAAAGAAACATTCTTTGAAAGTTACCAGGGGTAAGAGGATAAACGGAGTAGTAATTCACTGTCTAGAGGGTAGGCACATGTTAACTTGGATGGCAGGAAGGCAATATACAACAAGAAGGAGGTTGACAAATAATGGAGGCAGAAGAAGATGGAGTGCAAGTGTTAACAGCAACAGAAGTAAATACTGTTATATACACAGTCCTGCAACAATGGGGACCTAGAAATCCTGGTGTGGCACTGTGGGTTAATGAGCTAGACTGCAAAGTCAGTTTTAACCACAAGGTCGGCGGTTCAAGTTCACCAGTTGCTCCTCAAAAACCCTGTACAGGGTCGCTATGGGTCAGAATCAACTTGACGGCACTTAACAACAACAATGGGTAGATGCATGGATAGATACGCAGGCTGAATACTCAGAGTGTGGGAGAGAGATGGGAATATATCCAAAGTATATACAGATTATCAGAGGATATTTGTACATGGGTATTTATCTTTGCTGCAAATACATCCATAAATATAATGGGGCAAAGTTATGAAAACACCCTGAGTGAATGAGTCTTTGGTCCTGGAGGCTCAGGACCATAGTCTTTGGGTCAACTGGCATAACATAGTCCATAAAGATAACCCTTGACATCCTTCTTTGGTGAATAGCAACTGGGGCCTTAAAAGATTATGAGCAATTATTGGTTTCTCCCTGTCTGGAGGGAAGAAGAATGATGAAAATTGAAGCTATATGGAAACAATTAGTCCAATGGACTAATGGTGATGGTGGCTGGTGGTTGTGTGTATGGAGTTGGTTCCGACTCATGGAGACCCTGTATAGGGTTTCTGAGGTTATAAATCTTTACTTGAGAAGAAAGTCTCATTTTTCTCCTGTGGAACGGCTGGTAGTTTTGAACTAGTGACTTTGAACTGGTGACTACTATGCTACCAGAGCTCCTTAATGGACTAATGGACCATGAGAATATCAGTCTAGACCATGCTGATACCAGAAGAATTAGATGGTGTCTGGCTACCATTACCAACTGCTCTGAAAGTTATCACATTAGAAGATCCTGGATTGAGTTAGAGAAAAATGTGGAACAAAACTCAAAATCATAAAAAGGACCAGGCTTACTGGTTGTCTAGAGACTAGTGGAACTCTGAGACTACCGCCCTTAGTGTGGCACTGAATTCCCTGTGGCTTGATTTACAGCCAATCAATCAATGGCACAATATTGCTAGTGAGGTATGCACACCTTAGAAAAATCATCAATTGGAGATCAATGGTGCAGCAATCATTCAAGGACAAAGTTCAGAAGAGTTAGCGAGGAAGGAAGAATTGAAACAAGAAACACAGAGAAGTGGGATAAGTGATATTACACTGAGGGATTACAATCTATTAATTGAAACAAAAATGTCTACGAATTGTTGGATGGAAAGCTCATGATTTTCTCTGTAAACCTTTATTCAACTCATTTCACAATAAAAAGTTAAAAAAAAAAAAAGAGCTTGTCTGCAACCATCCACTGTTTGAAGAGTTATATTTAAATATGTTTTATTTGCAGAAAAAATAGAAAGTAAAGCCCAGTGGAGGATGCTGGGTGTGGATGTACTGTGGGCTCCTCAGACCCTCAAAGAGGGTCAAGTATGAGATACCTGCAGGGGTCAGGAGAATCTTCAAAGCTGGACTTGGTGGAAGTTCTGATAACAGGATCCTTGGGATCTTTAAAACAGAAGGAATGCTTTAAACCACTGGGAATAGAGTACTGGGATCAAGTACCTTGTCCACTGGTAGGAGGGCCAAGATGGTTGGAGAAATGCCTGATCCCTGCCTGGGCAAAGGCTTCCCCAGCACACACACCCTCACCTCAGTCACATGTCTTATGTTATTCCCTAAGAGTTTCCATTTTGTCAGGGTCACACTCTTAAAACTGATGAGAAAACAAAGTGAGGAAAGGCTCCAGAGAGAGAGAGACCAAGATACACCCCAGGACCTCTAGATGACATAGACATAATGCAAGCCAAAGAAGGGCTTTTGAGAGAGGCCTAGGGGCCCTTGGCCTGGGCTTACCTTGGAGGGCTAGTGACTCTAATATCCCCATGGCATAAGGCTCAAGAGATCATAAGGAACTTAGGACCACAAGGCAATGATAGCATGTCCATGCACGCAGGAACCTCTTAGAACTCAGGTGACAGCAATGACCCAGACAAAAACATGGAGAGGACATCACCTGGACACTTTGCCAGCAAGTGGAAAGGCCAGAATTAGGAGCGAGCTGGAATCATCTCTACAACTCATAGAGAGGGGCACTTGGGTGGCAGGGGTGGGGGTGGGGTGTTTGAGACCAAGAGGATACTTTTAGGAGGTACAGGAAGAAAGCTGATCTCATAGTGGACAGGCTGAGGCTCCCATTCTGATTTTGCTTGTGTCATATTCGAAAAGTTCTCCATATCCTTGAGCACCAGCTCACTTGTATAAAACAGCAATGACAACAGTGCCCTTACTGAGCTGTGGGTGTGGGTAGACAGTCTCCTAGGTAGAAATCCTGTACTTCACGCATCAGGGGATCACATGTGGAACTACATCTCTGCTCACCCCAGGCTGGGACCCTTCACAGACAGAGATCACTCTTTCAATCTGCTGCTTCTGAGAATTGAATAAGTTAAGTCCATAAACCCAATAGAGATAAGATTCTGTGCTTAAACTCAAATTGGATTCTTTCTTCTCCAGACAGAAAACAAGGCCAGGCTAGATTTCTACCTCAAGGAATGCTAATACAATTCTTTTATGTGTGGTATGTGTGTGTGTGCTTGTATGTGGTGTATTATATATATGTGTGTGGCGCTGTGAGTTAATGTGCTGGACTGCAAAGTTGGTTTGAACTGCAAGATCAGAGGTTCAAGCTCACCAATTGCTCCTCGGAAATCCTATACAGGGTTGCTATGAGCCAGAACCCACTCAATGGGACTTAACAACAACAATGCATATATCTATGTGTGGAGTCCTGGTGTGGTGCTGTGGGTTAATGAACTGGACTACAGGGTCAGCTTGAACTGTGAGGTCGGTGGTTCAAGTTTACCAGCTGCTCCTAGAAAACCCTATGCAGGGTCACTATGAGTTGGAATAGACTCTATAGCATTTAACAACAACAATGTGTATGTGTATGAATGATGTGTTGGGGTGGGGGTTGGAGCAGGTCTATTCTCCTAGGATGAGGTTTCCCGTGTGGGAAGGCCTCTGGGCCAAGGAAGAGAGCCACCAATGAGGTAAATTGGGGTCAGGCTCCCTCTGGCTGTCCAGTCCTCACGAATTTAACCTCACTCACAGAGACTGAGGAGTACTGTTTTCTGTGAAAATGGAATGAAGACTTCTTCTGCCTCCCCACAGAAACAAGAACAAGGACAGAAGAGCTGGAAGTGTGGGATTCCACAGCTAAGTTCTTACAGCAATAAAAAGGAATCTGTAGGCCTGGCTAGGGGCCCCAGAGCAGATTTAGCTCATCTGGAGACAGTCTTATCCTGCCTCAGGCCTCCTTGGGGCTCTAAGAGTTAATGTCAGCCCCACTGGAATTTGTGAGATAACAGGAGACTCTCAGCAGTAAACATGAACAAGATATTTCTATTTTTATTTCTCAGTGTCTTTGTCTTTTTAGGATTTTACCAAAAGCAAAGTGGGAAATTGCCTATACTCTTTCAATTACATTACATGAAAAATCTTTCAAGGGGGAAAAAAAGGTTTCAATTGTTAAAGTTTGGCTGTTAAAAAAAAAAGTATACACTTGGGTTAGTCTCATTAAGATGTCTTCAAAATAAAATAAAATCCTGGGGTCTGCAGGCTCATGCTCCTTCCAATGGTTCTACAGGAAAATCCACTTCTTGCATCTTCCAATTTATGGTAGCCCCAAGCATTTTTTGGTCTGTGGCAACATTACTACAATCTTTACCCTGTAGTCACATAGCCCTTTTCTATGTCAAGTCTCCTTATAAGGATAATTGTGCTTGCATTTGGGGCCTACACAGATAGTCCAGGATGGCTTTTCTCATCTCAAGAACCTTAACTGAATAACATTTGCAAACATACTTTTTCTATATAAAGAACATTTATAAAGGTCCAAACAAAGCAGAGGCTTCTGAAAGGATCTGCTGGGCCAGTTAACTCAAGGAAAAGAAGTCAACTCAGAAGGTTGTGGCAATTGTCTTTTGTACTCCAAAGGGGTAACCTTTGGAGTCCTGGTGTGGCACTGTAGGATAAGCACTTGACCACAAGGTTGGCAATTCAAACTCACCAGCCTCTCCTCAGAAATCCTATACAGGGTTGCTATGAGTCAGACCTCACTCAATGGAGCTTAACAACAACAATCTAACAGATGTTCTTGAAGGACACAGGATGATCCAAGAGGATTATTAGGAAGAAGTTTTAAGAAAATTGAAAACTGAATTAGTGAGAAAAAGACCAGGAACATTGTGCCAAGGAATTTTTTTCCCATCACAGCAATGCACCTGTTCATTCTTCAAGGGTAACAAGGATTGTCTTATAAGAATTTCATTAGGGAATCTTAGCCCATCATCCACACTATGGCTCTGGTCTTGCCCCTTCAGAATTTTTTTGTTTCCCAGACTCAAAGAACATTGATGGAACGTGACTTGAGTCCCTCAAGGATGCCAAAACTGATATTTTAATGTGTTATAACTTGAAGAGCACAGAATTCTTTAGGGGAAGGGTTAGATAAGTGGAAACAATGCCTTCAGAAGTGTATAGACCTAGACAGAAGGCATGTCAAGAAACAAAAGCTTCATATTGTAGTATTTTTGTCTAATAGGCTTCCATGATTTTATAGCAATACTTTTTAAACTTACCCTTGTATACCCAAGACTTGAAAGCAGGAACTCAAACAAATAGCTATTCACCAATGTTCACTGCAGCATTATTTATAATAGCTAAAATGTGGGAACCTAAATGTCTATCAAAAGATGAATGGATAAATAAAATGTAGTATATTCACGGAATATTGTTCAAACATACAGAGAAACGATGTTTGGACAAATGGTATAACATCAATGAACCCGAAAAACATTATGCTGAGTGAAGTAAATATGACACACAAGGACAGATACTAACTATGGTGGACATCTGGCCAAAGTCATTGTGGCGAAGTCTTGAGTATCTGGGATTTTCATCATTGGCTATTCTTAGAGAAGGTGTATGCAAGCAAGAATCCAATTGTAGTAGGTAGAATAATGCCCCCCATCCCCTGGCCCGCAAGATACCAGATCCTAATCCCAAGAACCTGTAAATGTTCTTTATATGGAAGAAATATCATTGCAAATATTATTAAGTTAAGGATCTTGAGGTGGAGTAATGATTCTGGACTATCTGTGTGGGCCTCAAATGCAACAAGTATCCTCATAAGGAGATGTGCCATCAAAGAAAAGACAATGTAGTTATAGGGTAAAGATTGGGATAATGTGGCCACAAACTAAAGAATGCTTGGGACACCAGAAGTTGGAAGATGTAAGGAACCGATTTTCCATAGAGCCTTTGGAGGGAGAATGTCCCTGCAGACACCTGGATTTTATTTAGCCCAGTGATAATGATTTCAGACTTCTAGCCTCCGGAAGTGAGAGAAAATAAAATTCTATTGTTTCAAGCAAGTTTGTGGTCATTTATGATAGCAGCCTCAGGAAACTAATCCAGCAACTAAGACAAAAGATGGCAAATTGAAACCAAGGGCTTAGAAAGAACTAAGAATGCTCCAAGTATTTTCCCTTTCCCTTCACCTTATGGATCACCAGATATAATACATGAAGGACTAGAAAGGTTTATGAGTTCCTGGCTCATCCTAGCAGTGCTCCACTGAGCTCCTACTTCAGGTCAGTGCTGTAATGCTATCCCAGCTACCTCCATCCTTCTGGGAGAGCTAGTACTCTCAGCCTCTTTAATACTGCAGTTCCCAACCTCAGACTACAGGTAATGCCAGTGAGTGAGGCAGATGGGAGGGGGCTGTTAGAACTGGGGGCCTTGTGCCCATCAGCCAATGGCACAAGAAATATGGACTCTGTTGCTTATCTTTGAATATTTTAAGATAAATTAAAAATTACATCTGCTAATGTGAAACCTCCAAAATTTGTAATTTAGGAACAAATTAAATGAAAAACCTAGCGGGCTGGTCAAAACATATCTGCCTGTGTGATTTGACCTTGTGCTGCCAGGCTGCAGCTCATACCCAAGCTTTTGCCTCCGTGGCAGCATTTACCTAATGGGTTATTCAGACTCTGGTCAGCAGCCAGCCTCCAGACTGACCTTCCAACTTACCTGCCTCCCTTTGGGAGAAGGACCATGTCCACATGACCTTAGAAACTGCAGTGCCCAGAAAACATAAGCCCTCCCCTACAAGTAATCATTCACTACTGACTGAATAAAGAAGAAAGGAGAAAAGGGAAGGAGGAAGGAAGGGCAGGAGAGAGGAAGGAGTGTGGCTACCTTTCTAATTGGCAAAAAGTTGACAAAATGCCAGCAGCTTCTTAGACGGCAACAAAATCATTTGAGTAACTAAGGAGCTCTGGTAGCATAGTGGCTACGAGTCGGGCTGCCAACCTCAAGGTTAGCAGTTCGATACTACCAGCGGTTCCGTGGAAGAAAGATGAGGTGTTTTGCTCCCATAAAGATTTACAGCCTAGGAAATCCTGTGTAGGGTCGCTAAGAGTCAGAACCAACTCCATGGTACTTAACAACAACAACAAGTGTTATTAGGAGTCCTGGAGTGGTGCTGTGGGTTAATGCGCTGGTCTGCAAAGTTAATTGAAACCACAAGGTGGGCGGTTCAAGCTCACCAGCTGCTCCTTGGAAATCCTATACAGGGTCACTATGTATTGGAACCAACTCAACGACACGTAAGAACAACAACATGTTCTATTAGGAGTCCTAGTGTGGCACTGTAGGATAATTCACTGGATCACAAGGTTGGTTTGAATGGTAAGATCAGCTGTGTAAACCCACCAGCCACTCCTTGGGAACCTTTTATGAGTTGGAACTGACTCCATGGCACTTAGCAACAACAGCAAAAGTGTTATTATCTTGGGATAGAAAAGAGGGTCGGTGAAAAAGAGGAAGATCCTCAATGAGATGGATTGACCATAGTAGCTGTAACAATGGGTTCAAATGTAACAATTGTGAGGATGGCACGGAGCAGGGCAGTGTTAGATTCTGTTGTACAAAGGGTTGCTATGATTAAATTATGGACCAAAAACTGAGCAGATGAGACTTTTAGACATTCAGTGCCCTGAGAGTTTAGTTGAAATGCCATTTAACAGTTACCTTCAAATGGACTCTAATTCCCGGTGGCCCCATGTTTGCCAGAGTGAAAGTGTGCTTCAGAGCTTTCAATGGCTGATTTGTCAGAAGCAGATCCCAGGCTTTCCATTTGAGATACGTCTGGGTAGACTTCAAATTCCAACCTTTGTACCCCACCAAAGGTCTCCAAAATGACACATAAAACCAAAAGGGAACCCTGGTCACATTGCTGGGTAAGCGTAGAAGGTTATCTTTTTCCTTGACAGAAAGATGAGGCTGTATGCTCCCATAAAGATTTCCAGTTGCAGAAACCCTATTTAGGGTAGCTATGAGTTAGAATTGACTTGATGGCAGTGAATGAGTAATTGAGTATGCTACTGCTTGCTCTGAGCCCTGGACTAATTCTGCTGTGAAAAAAGTGTTTAGAAAGTGTTTGAGAAATGTTAAAGACACATAGCAGCAAGCTGAGACTTTCTCCTGGCATAACGAGGAGTTTGTACCAATTCATTCCAGTTTGATCCCCTGATGAGAATTTGCATTTTCACCCAAGATCTATTGACTCAGAATATACATTTTAATAAGATCCTCAGGTGATTCTTAGAGATCTTGCCAAATGTATATTCTGATTCAATAGATTTAGGTAGAAATGAAAAATTCTCATCAGGACGTCGAACCATTTTGAAGCCCTGTATATAACTTGAAAAGGAAGTAACTTTCTCATGCAGGGACATTCAACATTACTCCTTGCTAAGCCAAGCCCAATCATTGGCAAGGCTCACCCTTAGGGACTTTCCCTGGTGTGGTGCTGTAGGATAAGCATTGGATTGTGAACCACAAGGTCAACAGTTCAAACCCACCAGCTGTTCCTAGGAAACCCTAGACAAGATGAATTGGAACCACCTCAATGGCACTTAACAACAGCAACAACTCTTAGGGAAACACAATTGGGAAGGCCTCCTAGTCCAGGTGATTCTGGCTTTGAGCAGACACCTCTCACAAGTCAAGGCTGCTCCTGAGTCCTAGAGTGTCCTTTGGTGACCAAATGCTCCTTGTCACACATGATAGTCAGTTCCAGAAGATGTGAGGATAAAGGTTAGTTACAATAGTTGTATAGAGGACAAACGTGTAGGACTTTAAGAAAGTAGAACAAAACAACTCATGATTTTCAGAGTTGCAGGATGTAAAGCACCCTGAGGCTAGAGATTACAGAATGCAAGGAGGAGTAGAAGGATGGAGGTGGGAGTGGGGAGATGCAGGTGGGGCGAGGGTGCATCTGAAAGAAGGTGGAATGCTGCTTGCTCTGGAGGGCCATTCCTACATCAAGAATTTCTGGTGTTACTAGCACCAGGTGGCCAAGGGCCTTGAGCATTGTGCTAAGGTTTGGAACCTGAAGGCCACTATTGCCACATCTATGCCTGAAGGCTGCCCCACACATTGTGAAATGATGCTGGGGGAATACTGAAATTTTTGCTTGAAGGCTTAGAAATTTTAACTGAAGTCTGCTTGCCTTGGTTGAACCTGCATCCCAAAGCCTGAGGGCAGTTCCTTGTTTTTTTTCTGGGATGTCTGGCATTAGAAACAAGGCCTGTACAGATTTTGTCCCAGGGCTCCCTGCTGGCACACCCCACCCGCAGTGCTCAGCTAAGTCAGAGAGAGGCCTTTCATGGCTTCAAAAGTTCCACCCGGTCGTCCAGCCACAGGAGGCTGGAGTGGGTAACCGAATCCTACTAAAAAAAAAAAAAAAGCACAGTGACCTTTTGTCCCAGTAGAAGTTCCCGGCTTTCTCCTGGGCAGGCAAAGGCAGCCCAGCCAGGAGAGTAAGGAATTGCAGATGTGCGTGCAGGGCCGCCATGAGGCCGCTCTCCCCATGGGCTCGAGGCTAGCCAGGCAATACCTGGCTGCTGTGAAGATCCAGACGTCTGAAACCCAACCCACTCGCCTTCCTGGGGTCCCTCTCCCAGCTGCCAGCCTAACTCTTCCCCACGCCTCTCTGAGAACTCTTTCCAACAAAGCAGTGGACAACCCTCAATCAACTCTTCCAGGCACAGGGTTCATTTGGGGTTGAGAGGAGGATGCACAGACCTTTCCAGAGTGCACTGAGGGAGCGAAGTGGGTAGATCGCCGGGAGGGTACAGGTGGGCTCTACTCTCCACTATGGGTGCAGTGGGCGCCTGGTACCCAGGAGGCTGAGAGCCCGTTGGGCAGTCAGTGCCTAGGACACTTTTTGGACTACTAGAGGAGTCCTGGTGTGGCGCTGTAGGTTAATACGCCAGACTGCAAAGGTGTTTGAACTATAAGGTCGACTGTTTAAGCTCACCAGCTGTTCCTGGGTCGCTATGGGTCGGAATCGACTTGATGGCACTTAACAACAACAAGAAGAGGAATCAGAGGAAAGCTCCCTCCATGGACATAGGGTCAGGGAACCTCTGTTACTAGAGAGCAGACCCAGGATTAGTCTAATTCCCTTCCATCAACTGGGATCCTGGTCCGGGTCGCCCTCAGCCTCAACCTTTTAGGAGACTGGATTGAGCATCCCTCTTACATCTCTTTGAGACACACACTCAGGCGCCAGAGAAAGGCAGATTAGGCTGATGAACAATCCTTGGTCGAGTACCGGGGGCAGATCTGCGCCCTCACCCTGAGCTGCCTTCAGGTCTCCAGTGCCTGGCTCTTGGGCCCAGGCACTAAGAGGATGCCGCACAGGAACCCGCGGCAGCCTGGTAGAAGGGGTAGGAAGTCCCGCACTCACCACACATCACGACTGCTGCTCCGGCCTCTGGGCGGCTCCTGGGCTCTGTGCACAGCTGACAGTTCAGGTACTCCGCGTGGGACTAGCGAGGGACTAGCGCTCTGGGGGCTCAATGCCCGCTGCGCTGCTAGTCCTCCGCCCTTATAGTCCTGAGGCCTTCGCGCGCGGGGCGGGGCAGGGGCGGGGTCTCTCCCATCCCCACCCCCCCAGCCCGCCTCTCTGTTTTCTATTGGATCCTGGTTGTCGTGACAACGGGACCTGGGCCCCTAGGAGTCTGGGAAGGGGGCACCCGGCAGTTTCTTGCAGGGAGTCTAGTCAGTAAGTGGAGGGTGTAGGGCGTAGGGCGATATGTATCTGGGGTGGGGGGGCGGGCAGACAGCCAGGGTTCAGACTCTGACTCAACCATTGGCTAGGCGTGGGACCTTAGAAGGGGGGGGGGCGGGAAATCCACTCTGTGCCACGGTTTTCTAATCAGTAAAACGGAGATAACAATGCCTACTGTGCAGATTTATGGTGAAGATTGTTGTTGTTAGGGTGTCATTGAGTCAGTTCGACTCACAACACTCCTCTATATTACTTCCAAGGAGTGACTGATGGGTTTGAACTACCAACCTTGCCGTTAGCAGTCCAGTGTTCATCCTACAGCACCACACCAGGACTCCGTGGTGAAGATGAAGACTGTTAATTTAAGGTGTAGAGCAAAATGTCAGTCTAGATAATGCACGTGTTCAAAAATCCTGCCCCCTCCATTGAGCCCTGGTTCCAGGTTTGCACCCCTCTGTATGCCAGACTCCTTTCTGGACCCCACATTGCCAGGAGAGATGGGTGAGAAAACAGAGGCTTCTTGAAGATAAGAAAGGTCTTTGTCAAAACTGGACAGAATTAGATCCCATATTTACTGAGGAACCAGGATTCGGCAGCAGGAATTACACAGGTCATGAATAAAGCTGGGGTAACCCAAGGAAGCCGTCCCTTCCCCGAACTACACAGGCTGACTAGTCCTGCTCACTACAGCCCAGAAGGGGGGGCGGCCTCCTGAGTGGCGAGTTTGTCTGGGTCCTCCACCCCAGGCCAGCCTGGAGACTAAACCCAGCCCCCCCGCAATGAGTCATTGAGGCAGGCATTCCCCGCCCTGGTTCCCGGCTATCTCCTCCCTCCCTGTTGAATTCTGGACCCCCAGTCTCCTGAGGAAGGTCACGGGAACTGGCCCAACATTTACATATTTTGAAGCCATCTGGTGTTTTTAATTTTACTTAAAAAAAAAAAAAAAATCTCAAAGTTCTAAACAGATCCTTCCCAGTGGTGTGAGAGAACAAAATACAGCTTTTAACATCTTTTCTAGAACATTTTCCCTGATGTAATCTCTGTCCGTTTTCGCCATGACTCTTCAGGCCCTCAGAGCAAGAGGTGTTTATTGTACCCCTTGGAATGTTGAGAAAACTGAGGTTCAGCATCTGTAAGGAAGGGGTTTGTCTATGTCCTGCTGCTGGGGAGTAACAAAGCAGGTTCTAGGGACATTGCATTTCTCCTTCACTTCCTTCCTTGCTTGTATTCATTCATTTTTTTTTCTAAGCATGTGCTTCAGCCTGAGCCCTGACCTAATTCTGGGGTATTAATGATGGATGAGAATAGATCTAGCCCAGGCCCTTGTGGTACTTACAAAGTGATGGGGGAAGCAGAAATTGGCTCCATGATTAAACAGATAGCTTGACAATTCCGGGTGGGATGGAGCAGACCTGGGGTAGGCAAGATAGGGGTCAGTAACTCTACCAGGGACTGGACTGCAACTAGAGGTGGTGCAAGTTATCTAGAACCTGCAGGTTCTCAGGGGAACAGAGAGAGAAGGGTGGGAGGAACCAAAAGAAGGAACTACATGCACAAAGATCCTCTGACAGAAGGTTAGAACTTGAGTCTGGAGATCAGACTGTTCTATCCCAGACTGACCTACACCCTCTTTAACTGAGGTGGGAACAGGATGATGTCACTGGCCTTCTGCTAGCATCAGGACACCATGAAGCTAGGCCTGGAAGGGTTCGGAACCAAGACAGTTCCATGGTGGGTGTCTTAGCAATCTAGTTCTGCTAGAACAGAAATACCACAAATTGATGACTTTAGTGAACAGAAATTTATTCTCTCACAGTTTAGGAGGTTAGTAGTCTAAATTCAGAGTACCAGCTCTAGGGGGGAGGTTTTCTCTCTTTTTTGATTCTGGGGGTGGGTCCTGGTCTCCTTTCAACATCTGTGAGCCTAGCATTCCTTGGAGTTCTCCATGTGACTAGGCATCAAGTTTCTTCTGGGTATAGGAGGTTCTTAGCACAGGGACTCGTAGGTCCAAAGATGCCATCCACTCCTAATTTTTCTTTCTTGGTGAACCTAAGGGTCCCTCTATTTCTGCTTGATTCTCTCTTATTTTATCCCTTGTAAGATAAAAGATGATGCAGGTCACATCTCAGGGAGACTCCCTTTACATCAGACCAAGGCTGTAACCTAAGTAAGGTATTTATTGCCTCCCCTCCTTTTGTCCTTACAGTTGATTGGTGGATCACATCAGATCACACCATGGTCTTATTTCCCTGCTTCTAAGGAGTTCTGGTATGGCGCTGTGGGCTAATGCTCCAGACTGAAATGTTGTTTGAACTGTAAGGTTAGTGGCTTAAGCTCACCAGCTGCTCCTTGGTAACCCTATAAAGGGTCTCTACGGCTTGGAATCGGTTGAAATCGACTTGACAGCACTTAACAACACAACAACAACAAGGAGTGTTTTGGCTGAAATTCTTCCATGACAGATTTATTCATTCTTCTGGCAGTCCATGATATATTTAATATTCTTTGCCAACACTATAATTCAAATGCATCAATTCTTCTCCAGTCATTGTCCAGCTTTTACATGCATATGAGGTGCATATTGAAAATAACATGACTTGAATCAGGTACACCTTAATTAGTTCAAAGTGACATTATTAAGGTCAACTCTACTTTGAGGAAGCAGCTCTTCTCCAGTCATATTTGGAGTGCTTTACAACCTCTAGCACTATATCACACAATGTTTCACTGCTATTCATAGGTTTTCACTGTTGTTGTTGTTGTTGTTAAGTGCCTTTGAGTCGGTTCCGACCCATAGCGACCCTGTACAGGGTTTCCGAGAGTGTAAATCCTTACGGGAGTAGAAAGCCTCATCTTTCTCCCGCGGAGCAGCTGGTTGTTTCGAACTGCTGACCTTATGGTTCGCAGCCCGATTCGTAACCACTACGCTACCAGAGGTTTTCACTAGCCAATTGTTTTGCAAGGAGATCTCCAGATCCTTTTTCATAGTCTTAGTCTAGAAGCTCCACTGAAATCTGTTCACCATGGATATCCCTGCTGGTATTCAAAATTATTGGTGTCATAGCTTTTGGCATCACAACAAACAATCTGTCACAGTATGACAAAGTGACTGACAAGTGGTAGAATAATTAAGAGGCATACATAGTCATTTAAAGAACAACATGGCATCCTGCAAGCACTGTTTTGTAGCTGTAGCTTGGCCTTAAACTCATGCTGTCAAGCTCAGATCTGACCCAGAAATGTCTATCGTTGTCCCTGATGCACCTCTAGTGTTAGTGCACACAGAAAGACCTTGACCTCTATTCTGTTTGGCTGGAAGAGGACCAGGGCCTATGTTCGACCAGCAAAAATCTGATCTTGCACCAAACATTAGCTATGGAACTAAAATGAGTGAAGGTCAGCAGGTCCACACCCAAGCTGTGGAATCTTTACAGGTTCTTTGGCCAAGACCAAGATGAGTGGTGGTTATGATAACACCTGCTTTTCCATTCCTGAACTGCACTATCTAAACTTTTCAAATACCAAGCAACTTGCATGGTAATTTGACTCTTGCAGGTAAGGCATCTATCTACTCCAGCACAAAAAGATAAGCATTTGACATCCCTGTCACGGTAAGTAGGAGTCCTTGGATGGTGTAAATAGTTGATGTGCTTGGCTGCTAATCAAAAGGTTAGAAGTTTGAGTCTACCCAGAGATGTCTCAGAGGAAATGCTTGCTGATCTACTTCTTAATAATCAGTCACTGAAACCCTGTGAAGCTCAGTTCTAGTCTGACACACACGGGGTCACCATGAGTCAGAAACTCAATGGCAACTGGGTTTTTTGGTCAAAGTTGAGGGGAATGGTATAATCCATCCCACCAGGCCCTTCAGAATTTTGGCATAGAGGTTCAGGGGTATAATTATAGGTACTTGCTAGGGAGTCACCCCTGCTTTTGGTACTCACAGCTGCATCCCTGGTCATGGGAGCACAGTATCCGGTATGGAAAAAATCAATTTCAGGTGATATGGGGAAGAAATGTTCAGTAGCACATCCAAAATCCAAATAGACAAACCAAACATTGGACCTCCTATTTACTCTTGGGGTAATGACAGCAATTTATTCTTGGTTGCCTGAAGAATGTCACAGATGGCTCTAGCCCAAATTATTCCCCCAAATTTTACCATTTGGGCAGAGTCTTGGATTTTTGTTGGGTTTATTAACCATTATATGCTGGTCATGTGAGCCAACATTGTTTTCAAATCTGTTTTCGCCTGTTATTCTGTGTTTGATAGTCACATAATAAAGTCAATGTAAGGTTTCACTGCACTTCAGATCTGCACCAAATCCAAGTCTCTTCTAACCAATACTGTAACAGTAGGGCAGTGAATTCAAATAACTCAGAAGACAATGAAAGTGTATTGGGATCCTTCCCATGTGCAAGATCAGCACTGACTACCAGGGTTTCCGAGGAGCAGCTGGTGAGCTTGAACTGCTGACCTTGCAGTTCAAACCAACCTTGCAGCCCAGCACATTAGTCCAAAGCACCACACCAGAGCAGACTTACATGCCTTCAATTTTACAATACTAGATAGAGGGAGTGTTCCCCAATTAGATATAATATCAATACAAATAATACATTCAGGTAAGGGAGAGGCAACTACTTTATACAAGATCTGTTTAAATCTTCTAATTCTCATCCAAACTTCTACCTTAGTTCCATCAATTGTACATCCCTGTGCCCCTAAGTCTAACCTTATATATTTTATTAGCCAACATTTTATTGACTAGTTTTGGGATTACAGTACATTGAGCTCCCATGTCTTGGAGTCCCAAGGATTTCTCTTCCCTTCTCCTAGGCTATTTTACCTATACATGTGTATATGGCCTCAGGTCCCCTCCTGGGGACTGGACCAGAAGACCTTGGCCCCCTCATCATCTTTATCTTGATCAATTAGCTGAGCTTTTGCTTTAAATGGTCCCAGGTGGGAATTCCCATCATTAAATTCCTCCTGGCTAGGGTGAATAGAAAGAACTTGTTTAGGCCTCTTTAATATTGGGGGACCAGGAGAAGTTCCTGCTGGTTCACTCAACCTTTTGTAGTGCTTGCTGTGTTAGAATCTTTGTACCAACTCCATCAATATCTGCTCTATCCCATTTCTCAGTAGCCATCTACTGAAGTAAAAATCACTGTCCTACCAGCGCAAGTTCTTTCCAATTGCCTCTTCCCATTCTACTAAGAATTACCCTTACATTTCTTTCATCTGTTAAATCCATGCAGGGAAGCTGCGTCAACAAATCTGACGTGGCTTCTCGGATTGTTGCTTTGTTTCATTCATAGTAATAAGGTTACGTGGGGTGAATATCTGCCTTGACCTGTGAAAGAGCATACCCGTAGGATGAATTCATGACCAACATAAAAGCCATTCCAACATTACTTCCATAATTAGCACATTAGCTGCTTCCTTTGGAGTATTCCATTGAGTATTTAGAGGGGAGAGGGGCAGTTTCCTTTCTCAGGTTAAAGATCTCACTGCACATTTTATTCAGTCCACTAAGCTGTCTGCCTCATCTGGGTTAACCTTCTAGATTTGCTATGCATGGCTGCTCCATAGTGAGCTGTGGGTCTTGCATCAACCCAAACAGACTGACATTCTGCAGCACTGAGAACCAGACCCTGCCCCTAAATTAGTTGCTCTCACAATCTGTTTTTGTAACGGTTCCTCAGGAAGACGATGATATCGATCTATGAATTAATGCAACTCTTTACATTATGCCCCCTGGTTTCAATATTTTCTTGGTTTTGTCTTTTCCCTTCTGGACTACGTTTTTGCTGACCAGTGGTTATGGGGGTACTTCCTATTATTCTAACCCAATTTTTCTTTTCCAAGTCAGGCCTGACACAAGTAGTCTTAGTTCTGACAGAATTGGATCTGGGCTTACTTCAGTGCTATAGTCAGTCCCTACATTCTTTTTCCTTGCCATTGCAGTTATTACTGATAACAGAAACCAAGGAATTGTATGTTTCACCCTTTTCTTATCTCCTTCTATTTCCATATATTTCCAGCTAGTTAATCTGACTGCATCTGCCAATTCTATATCTCTTGAATAGCCTTTGCTTTGGGTAAGTGATTGCAACATAACAGCTACTTTAATCAATGGATTTTTTTTGTGCTATCCAGAGATCAAAAGTTTCTCATTCTCCCATTTATCCCCATTTCCCCAAAAACTGCACATTTCAGTGAGTCAGGGCTGTTGCAATGAGCCCCACTATTCTGACACCAACTGCAACAATGATTTGTTTTAGAAGGATCATCACTAGCTGGTCCCCATAAGGAGGAGATTAAAAACATCCCAAATGTCTCACTTTTCTTAAGTGCTACATAGGCTCACCAGCTGCTCTTTGAAAACCTATACAGAGTCGCTATGGGTCGGAACTAACTCGACAGCATTTAACAACAATATTGTTATTGTTGTTGCTAAGTGGGTTTGACCCGCCACTCTTTTGGTTAGTAGTCCAGTGCTTATCCTGCAGCGCCACACCAGAACTCCACTATCCCTGATATCAACCACTAGATCCTTTCCTCCATATTCTCTCCCGTGTTCCTCAACTCTCTGTAACTACTCACAGAACTCACAGGCCGGCAAGGAGATGGTTCACACAGTTGTGGAGGCTGGCACGTCCCAAATCTGCAGTTCATATGCCATTCTAGGGGATTCTCCTCACACATGCCGAATTGTGCTGTTTACACAAGGCTATGGAAGCTGACGAATCAGGTCAGGCCCCCCACTCAAGTCCCAAGAACCAGAGGTCAAACAGAGGCAAGCTTGGTTAGTCCAGCAAAGTAGCACAGTGCCAACTTACATCATGAAGATGGCATATTTTATACCCAGCAGGCCAAGCCCCTCCTTCGATTTTCAAATTTTTACAATCAAATTAATACTCCCTCACTCACAAGTGAACCATATAATCCCATCAGCATCTTCCCCCACCTTCTCTTACCCAGGCCAATCAGAAAAAAAAGCTATTTAATCGGAGTCCTGGTGTGGCGCTATGGGTTAATGCACCAGACTGCAAAACCATTTGAACTGAAAGGTTGGAGGTTCAAGCTCACCAGCTGCTCTTCGGAAACCCTACACAGGGTCGCTATGGGTCGAGATCGACTCCATGGCACTTAACAACAACAACAACAACAACAAAGATATAACTAGAAGAAACATATTAAATAATTCACTGTACTGCAGGGCCATATGTATCTCTTTTGCATATTCTTTTCATGTGTATACATGTTTATGATCCTTTAAAAACATAAAAAATATTCTTCGTTTGTAGATCATACAGAAGCAGGTCTGTGGGCTGTAGTTTGACATTCCTTGATTTCATGAAAGTTCTCAGCACAAGGCTGACCACAGACCCTCAGTGAACAGTGGTTGGCCCTGTCTGGCCTTCCAGTTATATGCAGCAGTCCAGACTTGGGCTGACTATTGGAATGGCATGAGGAGCTCACATACTTAATGGAAATCTGGAAAGCCCAGCACAGGGAGCCTGGCTGCCAATTTCCTCTAGTCATGTTGTAAACTGCCTGGCTAGGTCCCTGGCTGCTTAAGGAGTGCTTCAGCCATCAGGGTCCCCAGTCTGAACCCCTTCCCTGGAAGATGCGTGCACATAGGGGAAGAGAGGCTTCTCTGTGCATGGTGAGTTTTCACTTAGGATCAACTTGTCTAGAAGCGGGCATCGTTTGTGAGTCTTAGAACACAGGGCAGGGGCAGTGGGTGAAGGTTCAGGATCCAGGACTCTCCTAGTATCCCTCTCTATCAGCCCTGTCCCTGGAGGCATGGATCTGAGCCCCAGAGCAAGCTTGGAGCTACACCTTGTCTCGGGTAGAACTTCGTCTCCATTGGGTTTTTTTTTTTTAATGTTTTTTGTGTGGGGGACATTTTTTGTGGACCTTTCCAGATACTTCTGGTAAAAAAACTTCAGGAGGGCCTGTCTGGGTATTTCCTAAGCATGCTGGCAATGGTGTCATCTGAGTGACCAGTTGTCTGTTCTTAATTCTCTCCTCTGAGGGCAGCACCCAGATTTCCCTGACCTCCTCTACTCTCAACCTGTTAGATCACATGGGTTGGTTTGGTGCCCTGACTGTGGGGGTGGGCAGATTTCCCAGACCCAGACAATGAGGACACCACACTGTGGTCACAGGAACCTAAAGCAAGACAGTAAGAATCAGCAAGGGTCATCCCAGAGGATTCTTGATGGACCTATCAGAAAAGATGTGCTATCTTTCTAGTGAAGTTACTATATGCTGTTAGGGTAAACTAGGGTTTCACTTGTGATCAACTTAAACCCAAGTAGGGAGAGATGGAAAGTGAATATAAAACAGAGGAAAGCAGATTTGACAAATGGAGCTCAGAGGATAGCATGATGCCATATGAAGGCCTGGATCCAGCCCTGCTTGCCCCTCTGGGGACCTGGACTTGCCAGCCTTTTGTTCCTTACTTGGGTTGGGGCCTTGGCTTGCATGGTGACATTATGTTGACCATTGCTTCTGGGGACGACAGCTCTGTTTGCCTCTAGTCTGGCCTTTGCTGCTCTGTACCTGGAAGTGTTTGGGGGCTCCTTTGGACAGTCTACCCAGTTGCTTAATAGACATTCGTTACCTTCATGTATGGAATCCTGATATGGTGCTGTAGGATAAGCACTGGACTGCAAGGTAGGTTTGAATAGCAAGATCGGCAGTTCCAACTCATCATCTGCTCCTAGGAAACCCTATACAGGGTTGCTATGAGTCGGACGCAAGTTGACGGCACTAAACAACAACACCTTCATGTGTACTGTATATGATGGTTGAGTCCTTCCTACACATAGTGGGTGTGATTCTTCCAAACCTGATCTTAGTGAAATCCCTGAGATTCTCATGGTATTTTGGTCACACCACTGCCTGTTTGTGTAACTTGTATGATGATTGTTTATTATAATTTTGAAAATTCTATAAAGTGCTGAGAATTGGTGGTGGGGATGGGGCCTCCTATCTCACAGTGTTCCAGGAAACTATGAACACTTACTTGAATGTCTGTCCCCCGAGTTTTGCATGTTCCCTTTGCATCAGTGAATGGCACTGTTACTAGGGACAGAGATTTTTCTTTCTGGCTTTGATGCCTCCAGGAAGGGAAAACACCTCCTTCACAGAAAGTATTAGCTGGACACTAAAATAGGGCTTCCTCATTCTGCTGACATGGTAATGTTTTGCTTATGCTTTGAAATAACTCAGCCTATCTGAGAAAACCTTCCTTTTCTTATACTGTTTGCTGTTGTTAACTGCCATAGAGTCTGGTCCTTACGGTTAACAATTCAGTGCTTACTCTACAGTGCCACACCAGGATGCCAAGACTTCCTTATACTAGTAAATAGAAATCAAAGTGTACAGTTTTTAAAACTCCCTTTCTTCAACAATATTATCTTTAGAAATCTCTTAGATCTTAGCAGCTATTTAGATACAAACACACACAAAAACACATAATACTCATACATATTGTTTTGTTCTTCAAAGTTTCAAACATACACAAAGATGATCTAATGAACCCCATGTACTCATTATCCAGAGTCAACATTCACCAACTTTGTTTCATTTTGCTGGAAAAAATCCTTATATATTTTATTCATAAATAATTAATATTATGTGTATTTACAAATAAATCTCTTATGGGAACAAAATCATTATCACACTAAATGAAAATTTTAAAATACCGTATTATTACCTAACATTCACACTGTGTTCACATTTCCCTGTTTGTTAAAAAAAATGTCTTTTTAGTTTGTTGGTTTGAATCAGGATACAAATAGGGTGCATACATTGCGTTCAGCTGATTTATCTCTAAGATTTTATGTGTGTATATGTGTGATGAGGCTTTCTGCTCCTGTAAAGATTTACAGCCTTGGAAACCCTGTACGGGTCACTATGAGTTGGAACCGACTCCACAGCACATAACCATAACAACAATATGTGTGATAAGATATATATGGTGAAACATTTGCCACTTGAACCATTTACTAAGATTTTTAAAATATAGAAATCCATAAAAACATGTACAATTTGCACCATGCCAGTTGCTCTCCCTCACTTGAAATAATTGGCTATTAGCAAGTGCTTTAACACCCTGCAAGACTGTGCTCCTGAGGATGCCTGCTCTCCACCTGGTTCATGGCCAGGTGCTGAGGCTGTGCCAAGATCAAGTGCTACTGGAAAATCAGCAGTTCCAGACCCAGAAGTGTCAAAAGATGTAGAGGTGATAGAGGGTGCACTGTCTAAGGGAGCAAGGATAGAGATGCCAGCATAAGTCAAAGCAACTTCAGGGGCAGAGAACACTTGAACTGGGCTGGTCAGGATTAAGGCCCAGCTCCCTGCTGTCTCATGGCATGGCCTTGAGCAAGGCATTCTCCTCTTCCATAAAGTAGAGATCACAGGCACTCTTACACACTGCCTGTCTAGAGAGATTATTTATGGCACTTAACAACAACAACAACAACATAGAGATCACAGGCACTCTTACACACTGCCTGTCTAGAGAGATTATTTTTTCAAAACACAAAACACAAATTCTGTTTCTGAATTATGAAAAAATGGGCAAAAAAAAAAAAATGTTCAAGATGTTCATCTCCTACTGCCATTGAGTTTATTCTGACTCATGGTGACTCCATACAGGGTTTGAGACTATCAATCTATGGGAGCAGGCAGCTTCATCTTTCTTCCTTGGAGTGAGAGTCTGGTGGGTCTGAACCACTGACTTTGTGGTTAGCAGTCCAGTGCTGACCCTACAGCACCAGTACTGTTTGTACTGAACAAACATTGAAAATTAGCAATGTCTATCAGGAGTCCTGGTGTGGTGCTGTGTGCTAATGTGTCAGACTGCAAAGTCATTTGAATTGCAAGGTCGGTGGTTCAAGCTCATCAGCTGCTTCTTGTAAACCCTATATAGGGTCGCTATGGGTCGGAATCGATTTGATGGCACTTCACAACAATAACAAGATCAGTAGGAATGTGGTGCTGTAGGATAAAACACTAGACCACAAGGTAGGTTTAAACTCACCAGCCACTCCTCCGAAATCCTATACAGAATTGCTATGAGTTAGAAGCAACTCATCAACACTTAACAACAACATCAGTAGGACAGAGTCCTTGTGTGGTGCTGTATGTTAAGCACTGGATTGCTGACCTCAAGGTCAGCTGTTCAAATTCACCAACAGCTCCTTGGAAACTCTATACTGCATTTCTATGAATCGCAACTGCCTTGATTGTTATTGTCATTGTTAGGTGCCATTGGGTCATTTCCTGCCTATAGTGATCCTATACACACAAAACACCACACAAAACACGCACCATCCTCATAATTGTTGCTGTGCTTGAGCCCATTGCTGCACCCACTGTGCCAATCCATCTTGTTGGGGGTCTTCCTCTTATTTGCTGATCCTCCACTTTACCAAGCATGATGTCCTTCACATGGACTGGTCCCTCCTGATAATATGTCCAAAGTATGAGAGATGAAGTCTGGTCATCTTAGCATCTAAGGAGCAGTCTGGTTGTACTTCTTCCAACACAGATTCATTTGTTCTTCTGGCAGTCCATGGTACCTTTAAAATTCTTCTCCAATACCATAACTCAAATGCATTAATTCTTGTATGGTCTTCTTTATTCATTGTCCAACTTTCACATGCATATGATGAGGTTATTGAAAATTCCATGGCTTGGGTCAGGTGCACTTTAGTCCTCAGTCTGACTTCTTTGCTCTTGAACACTTTAAAGAGGTCTTGTGCAGTACATCTGCTTAATGCAATATGTCATTTGATGGCAGTTAATAGAACAATAAAATTAATTAGTTTTATTAATTAATGGTACTTAATAGAACTACAAGGTTGATGGTTCAAATTCAGAAACCCTCTGTAGGACCACTATGAGTTGGAACCGACTCAATGGCACTTAACTATAACTACAATAACACAACAGCATGTATTAAGTGACTTGATGGCACTAAATAAGACAACAGCATTAGTAGGACATTGGTTAAATATAGAATGGAATGTTGCTGTTGTTGTTAAGTGCCGTCGAGTCGATTCCGACCCATAGCGATCCGGTATAGGGTTTCCAAGGAGTAGCTAGTGAGCTTGAACTGCTGACCTTACAGTTCAAATGGCTTTACAGTCTGGCGCATTAACCCACAGCACCACACCAGGACTCCTAGAATGGAATATATCCACAGTGAAGTATCATGTAGACCTTAGAACTAGATGACTGTTCAAGTGTTTTGTTTGTTAAGTGCCATTGAGTCGGTTCTAACCCAAAGCAATGCTATGTACAGCAGAACGAAGTACTGTCTTGTGCCAGCCTCACAATTGTTGCTCTGTTTGAACCCACTGTTACAACCACTGTGCTAATCCATCTCAACAAGGCTCTTCCTCTTTTTGCTAACCCTCTATACTTCATCAAGTATGATATCCTTCTCAAGGGACTGGTCCTTCCTGATTACATGTGCAGAGTTGTTGTTGTTAAGTGCTGTTGAGTCGGTTCTGACCCATAGCAACCCTGTATAGGGTTTCCAAGGAGCAGCTGGTGAGCTTGAACCATTAACCTACTGGTTCTAAAAGACTTTGCAGTCCAGCGCATTAGCCCACAGCACCACACCAGGACTCACATGTCCGACAGAGTAGGTGAGACAAAGTCTTGCCATCCTCGCTTTTAATGAGCATTCTGGCTGTACTTTTTCCAAAGCAGATTTGTTGATTCTTTTGACAATACATGATATATTTTCAATATTATTCACCAATACCATAATTCAAAAGCATCAATTCTTCAGTCTTCCTTATTGATTGACTAACTCTCACATGCATGTGAGGTGATTGAAAATACCATAGCTTGGGTCAGGCTCACATTAGCCCTCAAAGAGGTCTTTTGCAGCAGGTTTTCCCAATGCAATACATCGATTGATTGCTCGACTGTTGTTTCTGTGAGTGTTGATTGTGGATCCAAGTAAAATGAAATCCTTGAAAACTTCAATCTCTTTTGTATTTATCATGATGTTGTTTATTGGTCCAGTTGTAAGGATTTTTGCTTCCTTCAATATTGAGGTGTAATCCATATTGAAGACTGCATACTTTGATCTTCATCAGTAAGTGCTTCAAGCTCTCTTTGATTTCAGAAAGCAAGGTTGTGTCATCTGCATCCTGTGGGTTGTTAATAAGGTTTCCTCCAATTCTGATGCCATGTTCTTCTTCATATAGTCTAACTTCTTGGATTATTTGCTAAGCACTCATCTGTCAGTTTGTTGTACTGTGGTGGCTTTGCATGTTGCTGTAATGCTAGAAGCTATGCCACCCGTATTTCAAATACCATCAGGGTCACCCATGGCAGACAGGTTCCAGCAGAGATTCCAGACTAAACAGACTAGGAAGAAGGAAGAGGTGAATCACTTCTTGTAAGAAATAAGAAAGAGATGAGGAAAGAAATGTGGCTTCTACAGCAGGCAGGTTTTAGAGCAAGGTCCTTCACTTCTGAAAAATTAGCTACTGAAAACTTACAAATAATGTACAGGTAGGTATACAAGCTATATTGTTAAATAGAAAAAAATATATTGTATAATTATCATTGTGTTTTTATTTTATCTATGCAAGCTTTATTGAGATACAATTTCTATGTCATATAATTCACCCCTTTAAAGTGTACAGTTCAATGGTTTTTAGTATATCCACAGTGTTGAGCTGCTGCACAGGACCTCTTTAAAGTGTTGAAGAGCCAAAACGTCAATTTGAGGATTCATGTTCACCTGACCCAAGCTATGGTATTTTCAATAACCTCATATGCATGTGAAATCTGGGCAGTGAATAAGGAAGACCATAGAAGAATTGAGGTATTTGAGTTATGGTGTTGGAGGAGAATATTCAAAGTACCATGAAGTGCCACAAGAACAGATCCGTCTGTGTTGGAAGAAATACAGCCAGAATGTTCCTTGGAAGCCAGGATAGCCAGACTTCATCTCTTACACTCCGGACATAACATATTATGGAGGGACCAGTCCCTGGAGAAGGATATCATGTTCAGTGAAGTGGAGGGTTGGAGAAAAAGAGGAAGACGCCCAGTGAGATGGTTAAGCACAGTGGCGGCAGCAATGGGAGGGACTCCAGTTAGGAGTCCAAGCTAGGAAGCTCAATCTGAGTTCCAGTTACCCTCTTGTTGACCTATGATTCTGGGAAATACCTTGCATCTCCTAGAGTCTCTGTTTCCTCATCTGTAAAATGAGACTGAGAAAGCCTGTCTCCCAGGAAATTATGAGAACAGACTTTGGATATAGTAAAGCACAGATTAGGTGCTCAGAGGACAGCAGGAAAATGGACTGGGCAGGTGTGATGGCAGAGGACATCTGACAACTGCAGTTCAGGAAGGGAGAGAATAAAATGCTAAGAGATGGGATCTGCTTCTGGTCCCCAGACAGACACTGATGGGTGGGGCTCGAGCCAGGGGAAGGGAGCTTAATCTATGGGGATTCCACCATGGGGATCATTGCCAACAACAGCCACAGCGCCACCCTTATGGAAGTATTTGGAGCCTTAATTATTTTCTCCTAAAAACACAGCTGGGAAATGAATGATCACTAGTCACAAGGGCGGGTGTTGGTCAAATGGCCTTTCTGTCACCCCTCCCAGATTAGAGGAATTTTGGAGATCATCTTGTCATCAGTAGACGTAGAAAATGAGCTGTGTCTTGTTTGTTTGTGGAGTGTGAGTGAGTCAGGTCATGGTGGGCCTACAAGGACCTCTAAGGCCTCTGAGCCAATCCACCCATTGGACAGACAGGGAGAGGGGCTGAAGAAGCTCAGTGCGTCATACAGAGTCACTGATGGGTTGGGGCCAAGCTGCAATACTCACACGGGGCTGCATTCCCTGCAAGGAACATTGGAGGATGCAGAGAAATACCACACTCCCCACCACTCCTTGAACTCCCCCACAGTCCACCTTCATTCAGATATTATTGGAATGCATACTAGAGGGACCCAGCCTGCTTTGGGCAGTCACAGTGTGTGGTGGGAGCTAGAGATCAAACAAAACACTTTCATGTTTATAAGTGCTACCTTATGTGGGGCTATAGGGTAGCTACCATTCCAGTGCTGGCTTACTATGAAAACCTGCTCATGAAACAAGGCCTTTTCCTCTCCTGTGAACTTGACTCCTGTGGGGTTGTGGGAGAGGCAGGGACACAGAGGAATCAGGTGCAAAGGGCATCCTGGCCTCCTGCTCAGCGCTCTTTGCTTCTCAGACTCCTTTGTCTGTACTACTTCCATTTTGAAAGGGAAGGCTATTTTATACATATGAAGGGACTTCAAAATATTTATAGGAAAATTTCATTTTCCTTGAACATTTTGAAGCCCCCTTTTAAAGTCTGGTGCTGAACTGATGCTAATCCACAGAGACTTGAAATTGTTTTCTGAGGAGTGGTTGGTGAGTTTGAACCACCAACCTTTCAGTCTGTCCAGTGCTTATCCTAGAGTACCACAACTATATATGTAATCTTTTTCTTTTCTTTGTGTTATAAATAGGGCTTGCCTTGGACTCATGCATGGGAATATTTGTGGCTTTTGTATCAGTCCAGGTGCTTCTGATCTGGGAACTAGGTAAGAGACTGTGAATTCTCTTGGTCAATTGGGTTAAGTTTCTGCCCATCAGATTTATACTTTGCCCTCCTGCAGTGCAGTGAATTATTTAATGCCTCTTCTGGCCTTAATTTGTGTCATCTCTCACCAAATAACTTTTTCCTAGTAGGTCTGGGTAAAAGAAGGTGGGAGAAGATATTGATGGATTATATGATCTACTTGTTGTGTAATTGTTAACAGGGTTGTGATTGAAATCTAAAGAGGGAATTGGTCAATGTTACCATCCCAGAAGCAGGAGGAGGGGTTAGGGGTGGGGGATATTACTAATATCAAAGAAGGGCCAGGAAGGGAGTGTGTTCTTTGAACCTTGAGATCCTGGTGCATTGTCCCACCCTGACCCAGGGACAGAAAGCTGTGGCACCAGAAGACTGGCAGAGGAGCAGCAGCAGAACCAAGAACCAGAGCACAAAACAGAGTGGTAGGCTTCCCAGACTATGGAGCAAGGAAAGCGAAGTGACTTTCGCAGACTTGACTCCAGGAACTTAATTGGGGGAACTAGGTTTGCTGACCCAGGAAACTAAAGCCTGGTACCTTTAGGCTGAGGCTTATGGTGGATTGGTGTGTCCTATGGGCATTTATCGAGATCCCTATGAGAACTTTGTAGCATTAGCCAGGCAGAGAGAGGCCTGCCTGTGGGCACAGCTGAGAAGAGGCTGTCCTGATTGGAATGGTAACCTGTTAGCTTCCCTAATTAACCCCATAACTGTGAGTATGGTGTCCGAGTCTGTGTGATCACTGTAGTAAATTATCAAACTCAGTTGAGTGGAGTGCTTTGGGAGAATGGTTTGGTGTTATATATTTATGCACTTCCTAAAAATTACTTCTGGTCTGGTACTGTATGATCAGCACTGGACTGCAAACCACAAGGTCAGCAGTTCAAATCCAGGCTGCTCCTGGGAAACTCTATACAGGGTCACTATGAGTCAGAACTGACTTGACAGCATTTAACAACAACAAAATGTTCACCCATAATTATGTCATTTCAAGTACTCTGTGATCATTTAGACACCACCATCAGTCCCTGGAGGAGCTCTGGTAGCGTAGTGGTTACGAATCGGGCTGTGAACCACAAGATCAGCAGTTCGAAACTAACAGCTGTTCCATGAGAGAAAGATGAGGCTTTCTGCTCCTGTAAAGATTTACAGCCTCAGAAACCCTGTATGGGGTCGTTATGAGTCGGAACCAACTCCACGGCACTTAACAACAACAACAACATCAGTCCCTGTGACCAAAACTTACTGATACCCATCTATGCTTCTGTAATAATTGGGCCCACCTTGATTTTGCTGTTTGCATGTTGCTAGCTTACATCTGATCTGCAGGGTTCCATTATTCCTATGGAGGTTAGGAACCCCCATTCCATTCTAGCGTCTCTTTCTGTCATTTCCAGCCTAAATAGAGCTTTTCATAGATGCTGAAGGCCCCTTCACCAAAGTCTTTGTCAGTATCTTGGTAAAGGGAGTGGGAAGTAGCAAGGTGGTACAAATGGTTAACATGGCTGGCTGCTAACCAAAAGGCACCTCAGCAGAAACACTTATCAACATACTTCCAAAACCTCAACCACTGAAAATCCACAGTTCTACTCTGATACTCACAGGGTTGCCGTAAGTTGGGACTGATTCCACAGCAACTAATTTTGTTTTTGTGTTTGTTTGTTTGTTTGTTTGTTTGTTTGTTTAAAAGAGAGTGGACTCCAGGCCAATGTAGAACTTGTGGTTGGGGAGTGGCTGAGTATTATACTTAATATTTAAATGGTTTCGAATGTCCGTCTCTCTAAACTTCCATACTCCTTTCTCAATGTACCAGAGAGATTTCAACATTTCAACCATTGTTTCATCAAGACTTTTGCCACTCAACCTAAATGTACGGACTAATAGCATCACTCCTTGGTTTTAAGCCAGCACATTAAGTCTTTCTGGGCTGTAAAGTGCCCCCATGTCAGTGAATGTGAGCTAATGGTCTTATGCTTCGTCCTCTTGGACTTACACATAGGCATCTTTCCACACATACTCCTGAGTCTCCTGGCCAAACAGGCAAAGCCATCGAACTCTTTTGGGGTTCTGGCTGTCTTTGCTTAGGGCAGACCCATTACTCTCTGCCTGGAGGTATTGGGATAGAATTCTTGTAGTGGGCATGGAAATCCTGAAGGGATGAGGCTTTCATTAAAAGAAAACTGGTTTCCTGGGCTGAGGGTGGCCTTTGTTCTCAAGGGAGACTCAGGGGCAGTCCAGGGACTTAGAGGTCCCAGCCATATTTGTTCCACTTAACTATCCCTTCCCTGTGTCTCAGAACCCCTCTACTCTCTATGCCCTTACCATGTATGACTTAACATGGAAGCATTGACCTGGCAGGTGCCCCTGCACCTCTGCAGCTTTATGCTGGGCCCTGAACTTGGTCTCCAGCAGGAGATGAAATTGCCTTCAAGGATGCTTTCTGATCATCTACCTGCATTCTTGGCTGGGCATTTCTAGTTGTAGATTTGTACTTGGCCTTAAGTATGTTCTTTAGTATGTTGTTTCTCAAATCATCTGTAGTGAAGGATAATTTTTAAAAATTTCCAATCCATTGCAGACTGATACTTTTTTAAAAACTACTTTTAAAAAGACAATCTAATGTATAAGAGATGTAGAATATAAACCAAGGTTTTTAATTATTAGAATCAACAGACATAAATTTCAATAATATAATTAGAATAAACGCTGTTGTTGTTGTTAAGTGCTATTGAGTTTGTTCTGACTCATAATGAGCCTATATAGGGTTTCTGAGGAGTGGCTGGTGAGTTTGAACCACTGACCTTGCGGTTCAAACTGACTTTGCAGTTGAGTGCTTATCCTACAGTGCCAATTTTTAAATTATAAGAACTATACATGTTGTTCATTGAAATTGTACCTAAGGTAGTAATATAAAGAATCATTTTATATTTACATTTACATCTAATTTGTCATTTTGCCATTATAAATAAATAAAAAGTTGAAAGTCAAATAATAACTTCCTTTAAAAAAAAAAACAAAGCAAAAACTTTTTTATTATAAACTGGGTGGAAGTTTACTGAGCAAATCAGCTTTCCATTCAATAATTCAAACACATTTTGCTTTATGTCTTTGATAATAAGTCTCAATTCCTCCTTTTCCCATTCCCATTGCTCCTTTCTTGTACTTTCTATCTTCTGAACTTTGTTCTTGAACAACATGTAGCCTTTTGATCTCAAATGATTAGTCATTCTGAAGAATGTGTATCTTCCTAGCTTTATTGTTCCTGTTATCAACCTGTCTATTGTTTGGCTGAAAATTGAGTCAAAGTGTTGAGTTCAGTTCCATCCCTGAAGGGTAACTAATGGCTATAGTCTCAGATTCCACCAGTAAACCTAGTCTTTTTTATGATTTTTTGAGACCCTTCTCACATGTTCCCCTTTCAGAGCAATGACACCCATTTTAAAATATTTTAATTTTAAGATATTTGTTGTTGTAGCTAAATGCCTTGGAATCAGTTCCAATTCACAGTGACCCTGTATTTCTGAGGAGCAGCTAAGCTATACTGACACAATCTCAGGGATAATATGAGTAAATGTGTAATCTTTTTGTATTCTTTGTGTTATTAATTTTCATAGTAGAGAAATCAGTCTCGCAGAAGTATGAACAGAGATTTTAAAGTAATTTCAGCAAGCTCAGTTACTCATTTCTATTGTTTTACACAGAACAATATTTACCATATCAAAGTGTTCAATTCAGTTGCATGTAATACATTCACAGTGTTGGGCAACAATCACTACTGTCTATTCCAGAAGCTTTTCATTACTTCAAAAGGAAACCCTTAAGTAGTAACTCCCCATCCTCCTGGTAACCAATAGTAAGTATTTTGCCTCTCTGAATTTGGCTATTCTGGATATTTCATGTAAATATATCTGGCTTATTTCACTCAGCAAAAGATTTTCAAATTTCATCCACATTTTTGTAGCATGGATCAGTATCTCATTCCTTATTTATTTTTAGTTTTAGTGTTTTACTGTGAATTATATGATAGTTTACATGGGAGAACATTAGTTTTATATTCATTCTATCGTACATCGTATCATTGCCATGGTTACAATTCCCTCCATGCATCATCAACCAAAGGGTATACCCTGCAAGCCTGCCCCCTACACTATCCCCCCACCCCCCAGTCTTCAGCACACAGTCGCTCTTCCTCTCTGGATCTAAAGCCCCCAGCTGCTCCATCGCTCCATGTCTCTCATTCCTTTTTATGGCTGAATAGTATTCTATTATAAGAAACTCTGATAGCATAGTGATTAGGAGTCAGGCTGCCAACCTCAAGGTCTATGGACAAGAGTCCAAGGTACACTGTTGTTGTTAAGTCCATCGAGTCGGTTCCAACCCATAGCGACCCTGTACAGGGTTTCCGAGGCTGTAAATCTTTATGGGAGCAGAAAGCCTCATCTTTCTCCCGCAGAGTGGCTGGTAGTTTCGAACTGCTAACCTTAAGGTTCGCAGCCTGATTTGTAACCACTATGCTACCATAGCTCCTTAAGGTACATTGGTACACTGAAGGTGTTGGCAAAAAACAAGGCTTTGGGAAGTGATGGAATGCAAATTGAAATCTTTCAATAAACTGATGCAGCACTGGAGGCACTCTATAATTGTGCACATTCCAAAGAGAGGTAGCCCAACAGAATGTGGATATCGTAGTGTTGTTGTTGTTGTTGTTGTTGTTCTGTGCCATCAAGTGGGTTCCAACTCAAAGCAACTCTGTATGAGGTTTCCAAGGAGTGGCTGGTGAGTTTGAACAGCCAACCTTGCATTTCCAACTGACCTTATCCAGTGCTTATCCTACAGCGCCACACCAGGACTCCAGAAATCATAGTACAATATCATTAGAATCACATGCAAGTAAAATTTTGCTAAAGATAATTAAAAAATTGCTGCAACCGTACATCGACAAGGAACTGCCAGAAGTTCAAGCTGAACTCAGATGAGGCCATGGAATGAGGCTTATCATTGCTGACATCAGACATATTGTGGCTGAAAGCTGAGAATACCAGAAAGATGTTTACCTGTGCTTTATTGACTATGCAAAGACTTTCAACTATATGGTTCATGACAAGCTATGGATAACATTGCAAATAGTGGGTATTCTAGAACACTTAATTGTGCTTATGAGAATCCTGTACATAGACCAAGAAGCAGTTGTTAAAACACAACAAGGGGACACTGAATGGTTTAAAATCAAGAAAGGTGTGAACCAGGGTTATAGTCTTTTACCTCACTTCTTTAGTCTGTATGCTGAGCAAATAATCTGAGAAGCTGGATTATATGAAGTAGAACATATCATTAGGATTGGAGGAAGACTCATTAATACCTGCAATATGCTGATAATACAACTTTGCTTGCTGAAAGCGAAGAGTACTTAAAATACTTACTGATGAAGATCAAAGACCACAGCTTTCAGTATGGGTTGCACCTCAAAGTAAAGAAAACAAAAATCCTCAACACTGGACCAATAAATAACATAATGATAAATGGAGAAAAGATTGAAGTTTCAAAGACCATTTTTCTTGGCTCCACAATCAACACTCATGAAAGCAGCAGTCAAGAGGTCAAATGACGTATTACATTAAGTAAATCTGCTGCACAAAATCTCTTTAAAGTTTTGAAGCTCAAAGATGTAGTGAGCTTGAGGACTATGGTGCCCCTGACCTAAGACATGGCACTTTCAATAGGCTCATATGCATATGAAAGTTGTGCAATGAATAAGGAAACAGTAGGAGAATTGATGCATTTAAGTAAGTTATGGTGTTGGGGGAAAATGTTATAAGTATCATGAACTACTAGAAGAACAAACAAATCTGTGTTGAAAGAAGTACAGGCAGAATAGTACTTAGAAGCCAGGATGGTGAGACTTCAGCTCTTGTGTTTCAGATATATTATCAGGTGGGACCAGTCCCTGAAGAAAGACATCATGCTTGGTAAAGTGAAGGGTCAGTGAAAAAGAGGAAGGCCCCAATGAGATGTATTGGCACAGTGTCAGCTGTGATGAGATCAGGCGTAGCAACAATTGTGAGGTTGGCACAGGACCAGGTGGAGTTTCATTCTGTTATGCATAGTGTCACTATGAATTGGAACTGACTGAATGGCATCTAACAACAACAATAACATACAGGTCTATTGTCAGTTGCTTTGGAGTCTACTCTGCCTCTTTGCAACCCCATGTGTCTCACAATAGAACTGTGTTTTATAGGGTTTTCAGTGGTTGATTTTTTGGAAATAGATTGGCTGGCATTTCTTCTGAGTGACTTCTGTCTTGAACCTTTAATCTTTCAGTTACCAGCCAAGCACTTTAGCCAGGGACTCCAAACAGGTCAGTACCCTGTTTAGTAAGACGAGAACATTGATCATGCTCATGGAAGTGTTTGGGTATCATGTTGTTGTTGTTAAGTGCCTTCAAGTTGATTTCCACTCATAGTCACCCTGTTTAGTGTTTCTGGGCTTTAAATCAGAGGTGGGGAACAGCTGGCCTGTGGGCATATAAGACTATTGAAATCATTTGATCTGGCCCAGCCAAGGCAACCACAAGTGGGACCTGGAAGTTCAATAAATCGAGATTTTTTTCACAGCAACATAAATTTATATTAAGGGAATGATAATAATAATGTAAATTTTAAGGACAAGCAAGGAACACCCATTATGGGATTGGCAGGACACATACTAGACCATGACAGGACAGACATATATGTTTCTTGTAGGCTGTCCACAACCCATCTGCCTGTATTGTAATGACTCAGAGAACAGTCAGTGCCAGTCAGGCTGGGAGTGTACACATTACTAAAATGTCAACACACAATGGCAAAACCTCGACAGTCTGGTGATGATGAGATGCAATGCAATGAGATGATTCCTCTCGATGTTGATGACCTTGTCTCCAATGATTGATGACAATGTTGTCAACTTCTCTGTTGTCACAGACGATAACTCCAATCCAATCTGTATCCACACATTCAGGACAGACAATCTTCACAAAAACTGAATCTCAGATGAAGATCAAGGAAATTACAGAAGAGACCTCAAGAGTAGATGATACAAATATTGGATATGTTCCAAATCCAAGATGCAGGATTAGAATAGCAATCAAAGCAAAATAATCTCATTGCTTGCTACACACACACTGGACAGTTATTAAAACTTAAGTGGTGTGACATCCTACCAATGGAGACTACAGAGAAAAGAAAAGTTGATGCCGAGTGTTGATCTTTCCAAGAGAATGGACAAATGATTATTTTTTTTGTTGAAGTCAAAGGCAAACCTGTGTGCCTAGTTTCTGGTGATGTGTTAGCAGGAATGGAAAAAGATAATCTGGAGCATCATTGCAACTCAAAACACATTAAACTCAATGAATTGGGAGGCCAAATGCATCTGGATGAAGTCAGTGCTCTTCAGTGGCGTTTGGGTTCACAACAAGCTGCTTTAACAAGGTCTCCTTGTGACAGAGACAACATTATTCAGGGCAGTTATGTAGTGAGCCAGTTAATCACAAGCCGAAGCTCATGTAGAGGGATAGTTTGTGAAAGAGCGCATGGTGGCTGCTACAGAGTTGTTAGCACCAAACAAAGTAAAATTGTTTCAGAATGGTAGTTTGTTTCGGAGAACTGTCTCAGATTTTAGCAAAAGATATTGAAAAAATATTAAAGGATTCTGCAGAAGATTTCCAGTTTTTCTCTCTGGCTTGTCACAAGACAAAGGACATAACAAATACTGCCCAACTGGCTATTTTCATTCATGGGATAACTGCAGAGCTTGACATGTGAGATGAATTGCTGTCACTGGAAGCCATGCATGGCACTACAAGAGATGAGGATTTGTTTGAGAGACTTGTTTTATCAATGAAACAGCTTGAGTAATATTAATAAAGCTAAGTTGCCTTACTCCAGATGGAGTGCCAACCATGGTTGGCCCACAAAAAAAGTTAATTGCATTTGTGAAGAAAGAACTGAATAGTCTCAGTCTTGATCCCAGTGATTTAATTATATGCCACTGCTTCATATACGAAGAAAGTCTCTGTGCACAATCATTGTGACTCAACAATGTGATAGTCAGTAGTATTGTCATGCATAAATTTTATCAAATTTAAAAGGGTTTAAAATCCACCAGCTTAAGGAGTTACTGAAAGATCTTGACTCTGAGTATGATGATCTTGTTTATCACTGTGAATTCTGGTGGCTGAGTCACAGGAACATGCTCATCAGGTTTTACGAACTGCAGGATGAAGTCAAGCAATTCATGGAGATGAAGGGAAAGCCTGTCAGACAACTCAGTGATAGCAAGTGGCTGTGTGGTTTAGCATTAATGGTGGACATTACCAAGGACCTCTCAGAATTGAACATCAAGCTGTAGGGCCCCAATCAGCTTCTCAGCTCCCTGCTTTCATTCATTGCACCTGATATCCCTGTGATCATCACCACCACCTCTGGTTTCTCGTTCTCTTGTAGCTCTAGTTTTTTTCTTCTTCCACATTTAGACGCACTTCACTTCGAAACATAATTAATTTTGCAATTAAGATTCTCTGAACTGGTTCAGTCATCAAAAACCACAAAACCAAAATTTGGAAGCTATTCCCCAACACCCTTGATATTGATGTGAAGTTCTACATTTCCAAACTCATGAAGAATTTTTTCAGTTCATTTTCATCAATATCATGTGGAAAGTTACCAACAAAAAGTTGATGATTGTCTGGATGATGAATTATTCTATGGCTATCAGATTCATTTTGCTCAATATCTCCTCTGTCAGACTTTAGTCCTTTAGGGGGAAACCAGGTCATTCACTAGGTAGTTGTTCACGCACACAAGGTGGCTGAGACTGAACTTCTGATTTAGCTTCAACTCTTGGCTTTGCTGTTCTTGTGGTAGAGAAACAGGCTCCGCAGGAGGAGGAGAAATAGACTTCTCCTGTAATTCTTCTAAGTTTTTCTCCTCCACTTGAGGTTTAAGTTCTTCAGCCTTTGTTTCAGATTCTGGCTCAGGTTCAGGCTCCTCTATGCCATTAGTCACAGGATGAGCTTCATAGTATCTACTAGTGTCACTTTCTTGCAGGAGATGGCTGCCTTTCTTCTTGTTCCTTTTCTACTTCATCATCTGAGTCTTCATCAAGTTCTGGTTCAGAATCACCAAATACTTCATCTCCATAATGAAACATATCATTGTGAACATAAAAATTTATTTGGAACAGAGTCTTCAGGAGCAAGAACAAAAGTTTGCATAAACTTCCTCTCTGGTTGTCCACTGTTAGACAGCAAACCCATGGCCCAGACAATTACTCCATCACTCAAAGTTGCATGAGCATCCACATGATGAATTTTAGTATGACATTCGTTGAAGTTCAGAAAAAGTACTTTGTGGTGTATATCATTTTGGCCATAAACAGCTTCCTAGGGCTTTCCACTAACATCTACTCCACTGTGAACATAGGAGGAATTCCTGCCATGAAACTATGGAGCTTTATTCAGCAAAGTATAATATTACCTCACAAACGCCCACCCTATAAGCAGTGGACTGGGCTTCTCCATAACCATTTCTTTGTTGTACAATGTCAAATGCTCCAACCAACAGCAGCAGCGGGTGCATCGCATGGAGGTCAGTAGGAGAGTGGTCAAAACGTGGCTGCAGAAGATTCTTTTTTTCTTACCACCCTCTCACTCGGACAAACCTCAACTCTCAGTAGCCAAATTGCTACCACTTCTTCCCAGGCACCAAGCACTGCCTCAGTTCCCTGCTTTTAAGTGTGAAATCATTTGAAAATAAATTAAGGCTGTGGAAAGTGCAACTCAAAAGGAATAACACAATGTATTTTCCCACTCTGGAAGGACAAAAGACTTCTATGACACTTGAATATGCTGGTGAATGAGACATTTAATGAAAGATTCAAGGACATGAAAAGTAAGCAAATGGAACTGAACATCTTTGCTACACCATTCAATGTGGAACTAGCTGGTGTGCCTGATATCACCTACACACAAGAAATCATTCAGGTTCAGCCTGAAGTTATATATGAGCAAATGAGGTCTCCAGCATCATATTTATCACCAAGACTACTGACCCTTCCTCTTTGTTTCAGACTTTTGTATTCCAATCACCAGTAATTATCAATGCATCTTGATTGCATGTTTGATCAATTTTAGACCAAAGAAGTTTGTAGAATTATTCAATCTCATCATCACTCCTGTTGTGGTACTGTGGGCTAATGCTGAATGATGATGCACAGAGGAGATTGTAAACATTGCAATGAAATGATGAGTGTAACGCCAATGTTCTCACATATAAACTATCACTCAATTCACAATAAAAACTTAAACAAAAGGGGGAGGGGACTATAAAACCATGAGTGTGCTTAGTTTCAGAACGAGATGAGTACGATAGAATCCCCACTGGATAGTTTTCCTCTCTTCCAGATGGATCTGGTGAAAGGGGATGGGGGATGATGGTAATAGGATTTTATTATTTATTTGTGAGTAATTGTTAGCTGACTTAATTGTCATAACTGTAGAAGATATGTAACTAAAAGGAAGGAGTAGTTAATCTTTCATTTCAAGAACAGACAAACCAGGAACATCAAGAAGGAAGAGCATGAGTGGAGCATGAGATCCTACCTAGGAAAGTGCCAATAGCAGAGGCGGTGGCAGAGGGGATGGCATGGAGAGTTCGAGTAGCTGCGGGCTCTAGGTCCCTGGACTGAGTAAGGCTGTGTGCCTGCGGGCAGGAGGCTGGTTTACTGAATATGCCCTTTGACATTTAAATGAATACATAGTTTTTGTTTGTATATGTACATAAAATATTTTGATTTGTTCATTTGTGAAATATAAGATGTAAAATGGAAGCCACAGGGAAGAAGTGGGATAACTGTTTGGGGTAGGGACGGGAGAAGATGGATGTCAGCTATTTGGTCAGGGGCTCAATTTCTTGCAATAGTGTCATTTTTCATTGATAGGCCTCTGCCTGGTGTTGTTGTGGCATTTCTACTTGGAACTGTCTACTCATTTCTACTTGGAACTGTCTACCCCAGTATCCTGTGGGCTCCTTCCCTCACCTTTCTAGGCCTTCTCCCCAGGGTCACCTTTTCAATGAGACATTTCCCTAAACACCAGGCTTAATAATGCAGTCCCATCCTAATAGGTTCCTTCCTTCTCTCTGCTCTAATTTTCATCAGAGAGCACCCTCCACACTGTATTTTGTTCATTGTCAGCCTCCCTCACTAGAATGCCAGCTCCACAAGGGCAGGGATTTCTGCTGTTTATTCGCTGCTATATTTAGAGGTTGTAGAAGAATGCCTGACACTGTTGTTGTTTTTAAGTTCTATGAAGTTGGTTCCAACTCATAACAACCCTGTATATGATTTCCAAGGAGCACCTGGTGAGTTTGAACCACTGACCTTGAGGTTAACAGTCCAATGCTTATCCTACAGTGTCACACCAGGACTCTAGCCTGATACATCATGTTGTTGTTGTTAAGTGCCATCGAGTCAGTTTCAATCCATAGCGGCCCGTATAGGGTTTCCAAGGAGCAGCTGATGAGCTTGAACCGCCGACCTTGCACTTCAAACTGACTTTTCAGTCCAGTGCATTAACCCACAGCACCACACCAGGAGTGTAGGAGCTAAATAAATATATTGACTGAACAGTGCATGGGGCTGGGGATAGAGGGTGAGTAAGGGTGAGAATCCAAAGGCCCAAAGATGGTAAAAGTTGGCTATCAAGTCTGATTGTTCCCTGTGTCCATTTGTAATGTGCTCTCCACCCACCTTTCTTTCAGAAATTAGTCTTGTTTCTGTGATTTTTCTTAAGATGCAAAAATGGGGAGATTTTTTTTTTCTATTTGTACATTAAAATACTTCCAAATGGTTCTCCAGCACTGCATTTTAGGTAATAACCCAACCAGGGACTTATCTTTTTAAATAACTTTATTTTAGTAATATATATTTTTATATGAAAGTATGATTCATTGAAACCAATTGAAGCAATACAAAATAATGAGAAGAAACTCACCAAGGACGTTAACGAGGCTTTTTTTCAGAGAGAATGCTACTAGGTATTTCTGAGTCCTTGTATGTCCATCTTCAGTGCCTTGGTGAGCAGTAAGGCAATCCAGAGTACTCTGAACCCATCCTGGTGACACATATGAGGTCTCCTGGAAACCCCAAATCAATTCTTGCCAAAATTCAAAGATGAACACAAGAGACTAATTTAAAACTTGGAACTCAGAGTCCTTGAGATGAGGAGGGCCCCATATCTGAGGATTGTGTGTTCTTTTTTCCAGTTGAGCCATTGACTGAGCCAAACCCCTCCTCTCATGGGTAAGGAGGCCAAGGTCTGACCAGAGGAAGAAAGGAAACTTTGTTCAGTCAAGTTCACCCACCTGGTCCCTTCAGCCATTAGCCTGCATCTGTGACCATGAACTTGAGCAGGAAGGCATTAGGAAGGGTCTGCCTCTGGGGGACTGAACAAGATGCTGCCAAGAACATGTTGGAGAGTTTAGCCAGCACCATGGGGGAGGGTAAAAGCAAGGCAGGTGGGCAGGAATGGGATTTCCTACCTGGGCCATAAAGGAGTTCATTCTGCAGCCTGCCAGCTGGCCTCACTTTCCCAGGGCTCTGCCTGAACATACCTGGAATACTGCTCACCCCCAACTTTCCCAAGATCAGTGGAACCTGAGGCCATGTTTTCCCAGTTCTGTCTTACTTGCTGTATCACAGGCTTAGGTAACCTCCTTTCTGAGCCATCTATAAAATGGACTAATAGTACCCCAGACTCTTGGTGTGTCATTGTAGGATCGTCACTGAACTGCAAACCACAAGGTCTTGAATTCAAACCCACCAGCTGCTCCTTGGAAGCCCTTTACAGGGTCACTATGAGTCAGAACTGACTCAACAGCACTTAACAGCAACAACAATAGTACCCCAGGAGGTGGTGACAAGTCCAAAAGCCATGGGTATAAAGACACCTGCTTCAAGATGGCCTTCTAGCCAGTCCAGAATGTCTCTTCTGCTCCATCCCTGCTTATTCCCTTTAACATGAGCTCATGCTGGCAACTGGAACTCTCAGATTTCTTGGGCACTAAGAGCGTCCAAGTGGTGCTGCTTCTCAGTGCAATAAGAGCATCTGAGGTGTGTCTCTGCCCCTGTGCCCTTTGGACCACCTCGGTGTTGACCCCAGGTCCAGTAGAGCAGCTCACCTTGGACCTCTAGACACTGCAGAGTGACTCTTACCTATTGGTGGGTCATCTCTGTAATGTCTGATAGGAGAGTTCTAGAAAGGCCAAGAGAGCCTGCTCCAACTCCAAGGAGAGCACCTCAAGGGAGCTTTAGCTCTCTGAGCCTCAGGGTTCTCCTCTGTGAGGTGAGGATGGCCCTCCAGGTGTGCAGCCCTGCTGCTGTGACTGACTCCACAAAGACATGCACCACCCCCAAGTCTGTACATCCTCTAGGTCCTCACCCTCCCCTGTACACATACACCCCACCCCTACCCCAGCTGCTCCTTCCAGGGCTGGGACTGGGGACCCTTCATGTTCCGTGCCTCAGCTTTGTTTGCTTTGCTGACCCACTGTCCACTAAAGATTTCCAGACAAGCCTGAAAGTGAGATTGGACCTGGCCGGAGGGGAATGGGGAATGGAAAGAAACGCCAGGTCCAATACTGCCTGTTGTTTCATTTGTTCCTTGGGATGGGCCTTGTACCATCCTGACTGGCTGCTGTGTCTCTGTTGCTTGCCTCTGTGTCCCACCTTGTGTTGCCACCCTCCCTGCCTTCACTCAGGCTAGGTTCTCTGTGCATACAGTTTCCCTCCTTCCTCCTTTCTGGCTTGCTCTGGAGCTCTGGCCCCACCAGCATCTTCTGTAGTTTGATCTCAGATTGTGGGCTTCTGGGACTAGAGATCCTGAAAACCACTGCTTCCACGTCAATATTTCTTACCTGTACTTTGGGGCTCCATTCTCCAAGGGCCTTCCCGCTCTGGTGCCTTCAGACCTCCTGACCTCAAGTGAGGCCAGGAATCAGGAGTGAGTATCCTAGAGCCTAGAAGGGGACAATACCAAGCATCTCATGTTACACCAGATTACTTCCCTCTCCAGAGAGGTCAGCATTTGGGAAACCAAGAGATACTGGGGCCCCCAGCAGCATGCCTGCATAGATCTCTCTCGGCACCAGTGGCCCCTTTGCTCACTGGCCCCTTTGCTTGGCGGCACAAGGCTCCTGGTGACTTCTAGACACTGGTTTGAATTGATGTCCAGTTTGGAGGGGTTAATGCAGAAGGGGGGCTAAAGTCTGGCACATGGAAGACCTTAGTCCTAGACTTAGGGGCAAGGAAATACAAGGCAGCAGGACCCAGCTTCTCCCTCCACACTCTGCCATCCACTCAGTTAACAAGCCCTTTCTGAGGACCAACTGTGCACCTGTCTCAGGCAGAGCAATTCAGTTGTTCCTCAGTTCATACCAAATTCCATCTCCTGCCCACTTTGAGTCGTGAGATTCTCTCACTGAATCCCCAAGACCCCCAAGGTGTGAGGAATGCCCATGTGTCCCGCTTTCTGGTAGCAGCAGAGCCACAAATCCTATGGACATGGTGCTTATGACTTTAACCACAAGATAGGAATAACTGTGAGGGTACTAAGAAGGCTCAAAATCCTGCTGGACTCCTGCATGGGCACGGGAGATAATGTTCCCAGCTGTCTTCATCAGTAGCATTCCAGATGCAAGTACCAACAATCCCTACTTCATCAATTTTCATCAAAGGACATTTATATGCTCATGCTATGAAAAAGTGCAGAGGAAATTCAGGCATGGCTGGCTCCAAGAGTCAGACAGTGTCATTGGAATTTTCTCTCTAATTCTCATGTCTGTTTTTCAAGTGTTGGTGTCATTCTCATTGTAAGCCCTCCCACAATTGAAGGACCTCCCTCAACTGTGGCTTCCAACAGTGTCTGCCTTCTAGCCTCTGATTTCAGCCTGGCAGAGCATCCTCTTTTGCAAAAGTTCTCATGAAAGTTCAGAAGTGAGTTTAATTGACCCAAGCAGAATCTTATGTCTTGCTATAAACCAATCATTAGCCAAGGAAATGAAATGTTCTGATTGGCTTAGGTTCTGTGTAGTTGAAGGGTAGGTTAGTCCCTATAAATCACATGAAGGAGGATTGTTCCCCAAACGAAAACCAGACTGATTTGCCCCTCAGGAGGTTGCTGTTCAGACAACTTCTTCAAGTCATTAGAGCCAAGGAGACATGAGAGGATGTTTAGTGGGAGACAAGCTTTCTTGGAGGGCAAAGTATCCTCTCTTTACTTCTGTAGGGAAAGAATATGAGTTTAGAATTATAGTAGCTCTTGTTAACCTGAGAGAAGAGCCTGGAGGAACAGAGTCAACCATGTTGGGGATAAAGAAGATGACACATCATGAAAGGAAGAATGGTGAATAAAAAAAAGGTTCTTGGTGAAATTGTCTAAGCAGTTGGAACAAGTCTGACCTGAAGTCCACCTCAGTACTTTTCAGATATACAGTCCAATACATTCCCTTTACTTTTTTTTTTTTTTTCAAGTTTTTTATTGTGGATTGAGTGAAAGTTTACAGGGCAAATCATCAGTTTTACATTCAACAAATCATACACCTTGTTTCATTACAATGATTATAATCCCCTCCACATACCATAAGTTAACAGTATTTCTCTCTATTCACTTTAGCTTATTTTAAAACAAAAGACAACGCTCTGGCATATATAATAATTTACATCTCCAAAGGGCACGTTCTGCAAGTCTGCCTTCTGGCCACCAGCTCTTAGTTCCTCTCTTCCCATGAATCTAGAGTCCTCAGCCACTGCCCCTCTCCATGACCCCATCTCTGTCTCCGTCTCTGGTGTTGCTATTTCTCTGGATAAGGTCCCATATTCTGCTTGTGCTCTTCTCCCTTGATGGTCCTAATGTTTTCTGTCTCTAGACTGTAAGATTAACCACTCCCCTGTTTTTGTTACAAAAACTAGCTTTACAATTGTGACAGTCACAATTAGTCATGCTAACAATTATTCACTATTGAATAATATGAATCCTATCCCCATCTCTTTTCACCAGACCCATCTAGACAAGATGAAATCTGTTCATTGGGGACTCTTTCTCTACTCACACACACTTAAACTAAACTCCCTGTTGAAACCTTGTAAGCCAGTCTCTTTGTGCCTTTACTGCCCCCTCATTTTAGGCAGCCAATGTCTAAGTTGACCATCCCTATCTACCCTGTGTATAGAGGGGATAGCATTGATACTTGATGTGAAGACTCCTCCCTCTCTGTTGGTATTTAGAGTTACTACCTCCATGATTATAGGTCAGGTTCATCAAATTGTAGCAATTTATCTTTGTTTCCTTTATAAAAAAATATTTATATATATATATTTTTTTTTTTGGTAATCTTCCTCTAGTAGAGTTCTGATTATCAAGCCATTAAGGCTAGATATGGTTACTATTAGCAAGTTTGGGTGTTTTTGTGCATCTCCCCTCTCTTCATATCAGCTGGATGCTTCACTCTCAGCTCTGTCCCTCTGTGTCTATGTCCTTGTCCATGGGCTCAAGTGTCCTCAGGTCTCACCACACTTTGGACTAACCAGCCCTTCCTCTTCTCTCTTTCATCTCCAGGACAACAGGAATCAATGGACTGTGGTTGAACTGAACCCCATTTCTTCATTTGCTGCCTTTTCACCTCTTCCACTCACCAGTAAACCAATGTGATTGTCAGCAAATTTACATGCCTGTTCGTGTGTTCCCTTTGAGTTTCAGTCTTAGAGGGAGGTTGTCCTGAAGGAACTTGATTGCTTGCCTTGATGGCTTCCTGGCAAACAGCTTGCTTATTCTTGTTATAGCCAGTCATACTGAATTCTTGTTTTGGGTCTTTCCTAATGATCTTCCTTTGAAGATGTATCTTCTGTTGCTTTAGCTGTTCCAGGCTGGTCTGCTTATCCTTTCTAGAGGGAATGTCCCACCTCATAATATTCTGGATAGGACTCAGGATTTCACCTAAGGTCCTATACTCTGCAAAGGCTTTGCAAAACACCAATTTCACTGGGAAAGTTCTAGAATACCTTTTTGGTATTCAAATAAGTTATAGGCTGAAGATGGGCTTACAAATTTTCTGTAATCTTGTTTCCCAGCGATCCTTTCTATCCCACTCAAGTGTCTATTTTACAATAGTAGGCAAGAGAAACTAATACTCATAAGACAGTCAAGCATTTTAGCATTATTTCCCCTCTTCAAACTATGCCTAGATCCTTATATCACAGAGCCCTGTTGTTCCAAGGTTGAGCATGCATAACAATCACCTCTGTCCCACTTAGACCATGCAAACCTGTCTCAGTGTTCCCCTATCTATCTTGTTCTTCCACCTCCTCCCCCTTCTTGTATTACTGTCCCCAACACCTGAAATAACCCCCCGACCCCAACCCCACTGTTGTGGTTACCTTAGATTCCATTAACTCTTCCTTCCCTCCATTTAAGACAGTCTATTTTATCCTGTAATCTGTCTGACCTCACCACCTAGATCTCTGTTCCTCTGTGTTTATCTTCTTTCACATTTAGTTGTTTTGATCATAGACTGACCTCCCAGATCCTCTGTTTTATAATTTTATTATGTTCTTGACTCTTCTATTTATCAATTGAATTTAGGGTGATGTTGCCATGTACGTCATTCTCTGGTTGTTGTCTGTTCTTGTTGGTTCTCAGTACACAGAACTTCCTTTAGGATATTTTTCATAGCAGGGTTGGCTTTGGCAAAATCCCTTAGCTTCTGTTTATCGTGGAATGTTTGATTACACTACCACATTTGATTGACAGCTTTGCTGGGTAGAGAATTCTTAG